>NC_074719.1:40757348-41057348 GCF_947242115.1 Biomphalaria glabrata | reverse complement strand
GACAACGAAAACGACGTCCTCTTAACCAAAGGCAGATCAATTGGAGCAGAAGAACAAAGCGGCATCTGCAGAGAGCAGTGTGGATTGCTTTGTGGGGAGCACGATCCATTCAATCTGTGATTCCCACCGACAGACCTCCACCTGCACTGATCAACCGTGAACATGTTTCTTTTCGGGACGAAAAGACTAAGGTGGGGGTAGTGTTGTAACCCTGCCTTGCACCAGTGCTTGAGGTGCGCACAAGTGAACGAAAACAGGAAGACACTAGAATGGATAGAATAACAGTGAATCAGGGTTGTGAAGAGTCTGAATGTGTCTGAAACTAAGAAGCCAGCTTTTGGACAATTTTCAGTATTGTTGTTGGGGCTACGTACCCCGGACCCAGCTGGGGAAGCTCAAGGCGCTCCACCAGTTGTCCTGAGTGGTATACACTGTCTTTCCACTAATTCAAAGGAGAACCTAGTCTAGTTTTTTGAAAAACGCTCGAAAAAATGAATGTATTCCAGAAATGGGGTTGGCGACATGGGCGTAGCCGGGGGGGTTGGTTTGAGTTTAAACCTCTACCAGGGGTTTTTGAGTTTAAAACCCCTACCAGGGGGGGGTGAGTTTAAACCCCCCTACCAGGGGTTTCGAGTTTAAAACCCCTGCCAGGGGGGCTTGAGTTTAAACCCCCCTACCATGGGGTTTTCGCAGTTAAATTCCCGAGAGGCCAAGTGCGCTTGAACTTGGCTTGGCTTGGCTACTTAGAAGGGGGCTCGAGGTTCGACATCCGACTCGGGCAGAGTTGTGTTTACTGAGCGCCTAAAGGCAGCACGGAAAACCAACACCTAGATACTCCCTCCCCCCGCCCACTGGTCCACAAATGAGATTGGACCAAAAGCGCTCTGAGCATGGTATTAGCATGAAAGTAGCGTTATAAAAAAGCTATAATAATAATAACACCAAAAAAAAATGAAAATGAAAATCCCCCAAATGTTACGTACACAGTTAAGGAATATTTTGATATTTAAACCCTTTCCAAAATTTACGATAAACCCCCTCTTCAATTTAAAAAAAGAAAATTACACACTTTAAAATTCTATGAGCGTAGCCAAAGGGGTTTTGAGTTAACCCCCACCCCTCTTCAATAGGGTTTGAAGCTAAAAAATACGTCTTCAATACCAGGTATAAAAAAACTCAAATTACGCACTCAAAATGTTATAAATGGATTTTTACTCAGTTTTGAGTTTAAACCCCCCTTCAGCGGGGTTATAAGTTAAAACATACCTCTTTAATAATAAAAACAAAGCAAATTATACATTAAAAATGTTATGAGTGTAGTCTAAGGGGTTTTGAGTTTTAACTCCCCTCCAGTGGAGTTTGAAGTGAAAAAGTACCTCTTCAATATAAATAAAAGAAAAGTACTCACTCTAAAATCTATGAGCGTTTGAAAAAAAAAATTAAATAATACCTCTTCAATATAAAAAAAAGCAAATTACACACTAAAATTATTTAAGCGTAGCCAATCCATTTAGGGGTTTTGAGTTTAAACCCCTCCCCTACAGATGGCTTTTTTTTAAAGTTTAAAACCCCTCCAGATGGTTTTGAGTTTAAGATCCCCCTACAGAAAACCTCTATCTTCAATATTATTCTAAAGCAAACTACAGTTATTAAATTCTATTACCGTAGCTAAATGGGGTTTTCAATTAAAAAAAAAAAAACATCTCCAGAGATTTTTTAGTTTTAAACCCCCAACAGATGAATTTGACGTTGACGATAAAACTTCACTTTTCGGTATAAAATCTAATGCAAACTACAGTCACCTAATTCCACGAGCGTATTCAAGAGCGTATTCAAGAAAGGTTACACATTTCTACCAGTGGCAGGCTCCATTAATAGAGTGCAGTGATAGTCATCTGCCGAAATTGAAAAACACTAAATGTGGCTCAACAAAGATGGCTAAGACAGATTTTAGGAGTCAGTTTTAGAGATCGGGTCTAAATCAAGGAAATCCTATGCCGAACTGGGAGTCGACCCATAGTAAGATTGTGACAGAGCGTCGCATGAGGTTTTCGGGACATGTTTTCCGACAAAATGAATTACGCATAATAAGAGTTGCGATGACATTCTAGTACAACTTAGCGCCACACATTCATTGAGATCCTCAGAGAAAGTGGGAAGAGGCTTCAGACATTACCAGTGACAGATTTTTGTGGAAACAGCTTGACGGCAAATACGCCGAACGGCGCGGGAGGGTCTAAGTCAGTAAGAATAGCACATTAGGTTTTTGAAATAAACCTTTTTAACAGCAGGAAAATGCACAGTAGATCCCTCAGAATATGTATTTTGTTGGCTTTCAAAACCAGAAATAGTGCTTGGAGCGAAGCCCCGCGCTGGGGGAGCTCCTAGCGCTCCCCCAGACACCCTTTCTGGCAATGGCGAGGAGTCTTCAATTTTTCCACTAACTCCAGGAAGAACATATTCTAGGGCACAATAAACGTCTTCTGAAAGAATGAAGGGTCAGAATGTAATAAAGATTATGTACACACATACATACATATAAATATTTTTTTCGCTGGGGGGGGGATCAAAACCCCCCTCCGAAAAAAAATCCTGGCTACGCCCATGGTAGACAATCAAAGTATAACATAAATCAAGATGACTCGAGGGGCAGAACAGGGGTGCTATACTGTAGGAATGAGGTGTATTGCAGCCAAGGAAAGGGTTATTGAAGCCAAGATGAGGGGGTGCAAAAGCTAGCTCCATTGAGCCTCGCATGATGTACAGGTTATAATGTGTTGTTTTGCTTCGTGTATCTGTGTGTGTGTGCAGGTCATAGTTCAAAGGACATAAGGTTAACAGACACATAAAAAAGCGGTATTCAACCGCCCCTTCTTTGTACTATGTATCAAATACAGCTGAGAAGTCGCAAAAGCAAATATTGAATTCCTGATTATCGATCTGGAGGCGCAGTGGCTGAGCGGTAAAGCCCATGACTTCCGAACCGGAGATTCCGGATTCAAATCCTGGTGAAGACTTGGATTTTTCATTTCGGCTCTTTGGACGCCTTGAGTCGACGCAGCTCTAATGGGTTCATTGACATTAGTTGGGGAAAAGAAAATGTGGTTTTGCGTTGTGCTGGCCACATGACACCCTAGTTAACCGTAGGCCACAGAAACAGGTGACCTTTACATCATCTGCTCTATAGACCACAAGGTCTGAAAGGGGAACTTTACTTTTTGATTATCGATCTTGATCTCAGGAAAGGCTCCTACTTTGTACCTTAAGCAATCAAGTACTTCCATCAGTACCACAGTCTCTTGTATTCGAGGTATATTAAAAACATCCATAAGTGTAATTAAACTAATCTATGGAACTTTGACAATTTTATATCATGGCCCCGCTTCTCCGACCACCATGTCTGAACTGGCTCCCTGACATCTAATCATACGAGACATCTCATCAATGCAACATTTTATCACCATAACATTTCATCACCATAACATTTTATCACAACAACATTTTATCACCATAACATTTCATCATTGCACCATTTTATCACCATAACATTTTATCACCATAACATTTTATCACCATAACATTTCATCATTGCATAAAGTGCAATTTGCAAACATAAGTACATGTAGGCGTAACCAAGTAATTAACGTACTGAGCAATTTAACCCTCACCTTAACCGTAACCCTAACCCTAAATGATGAATTGCTATAATCATGAAATGTCTCGTATGATAAGGTCTCTGGTCATGGTCTGAGCTACATTTTTTATTTGATTTTATGTTTTGTGTCTTATTCCACGTACCTTTTTCCTGTGTTACTTTCTCATTTAAACTACTATTCTCTTCCAGAAACTCGGCTGTAGAATATGGAGAAATGGAAATGTATTATTTCAATATTTTATTTCAAGTGCACATTAGATTTAATAATTGTAATGTTTTTCGTGTTATTCTATTTCTTTTCTTCCAGCTCTACAAATAAAACAAAGGCAGGGGTTTATTTTTTGTTATTAATATTACCTTCTAGTTTCATATGTTGGACGTTAAGTTGTATTATATTTATTTTTAAAAAATAATATATTCCATAGCGTATTTACTATATAAACAACAAGAATTTGATTAGATAATTTCATTGGTCAACGCGCAAATGAGATGCGGCATCTAATCACCATTTACCTCAGCCTTAGGCCCACTACTATAACAAATACAATATAGTTGCAAGTACAAACAGAGTGTACATATAAAAATGAAAAATGTGTTTGATTAAAGCACAGATATCTTACTACTTTTAAATAGTTTTCAATAAATATTTAATGAATAAAATTTACCGCAAGTGGTATTCAACTGCTCAATAACATTTTCTTTACTTTGTAGGACGTTTTCGTAATGATCTGTGGAGACATGTGAAAGTTTCTATAGAAATGTGCATTACCGAAAATGTGAAAGTTTCTATGGAAATGTGCATTACCGAAAATGTGAAAGTTTCTATAGAAATGTGCATTACCGAAAATTAAAATGTTCAACATACAAATTTCAACAAATAAATGAGTGAGACAGAAAAAAAGTTAGGCTAAACGTTTTATAAAATTGCATCTCAAAATTTACATTGTTAGCTATGTCATCAGCATATGAATCAACAATTGAATCAACAAATGAATCAACATATGAATCCACATATGAATCAACATATGAATCATATGAATCAACATATGAATCAATATATGAATTGTATACGAATTAACATAATAAATAACATACAGCTTAACATATCAGTTTTTCTATGAATATACATAAGCAGGGCTGGCTTTGGTGGCGCGGTGGCTGAGTGGTTAAGAGCTTGGCTTCAGTATCTGGGGTCCTGGGTTTGAATCTCGGTGAAGACTGGGATTTTGAATTTCGGGAATTTTAGGGCGCCCCAGAGTTCCCACTAATGGGTGCCTGAATTTAGTTGGATAAAATAAAGGCGGTTGGTCATTGTGCTGGCCACATGACACCCTGCTCATTAACCATTGGTAAAAAAAACAACAGATGACCTTTAACATCATCTGCCCCATAGATCCTAAGGTCTTAAAGGGAAAACTAACTAGAGCTGGGTTTACCTATAGGCAACATACGCCATAGCTTGGGGCTCCGTTTGGTTACAGGGATATTTTCAATCATTATGGAGATAGAGCATACGAAAAAAATTGTCTCAGTAAGGGCCCAATATCTATAGTAGCTTAGGGTCTTATCAAGTCTAAAAGTTTGTACTACTATTTCTTTTACCTGACAACACAAGAAACAATTTAAAAAGAACAATTAGTTAATTAACTAATGGTAATTAATTATTTCGTTTGGTATCTTGAACAAAGGAAAGAAATCGTACTTGACCTGACAACACAAGAATCAATAAAAAAAAAAAAGTTACCAATTAGTTAATTAACTCATGGTAATTAATTCTTTTGCTTGGTATCTTAAACAAGGGAAAGAAATCGTACTTGACAAATGTGGTTGTATACGTTGAATTAGTTCCCTTGAGAATTCACAAATAAATTAACGAATGCATTTTCATATGAATTAATAACATATGATTTTAGCTACTGTAACAGGATTTTTTTTTAAATATTTTATTACAAGACACGCTTGGTGAAAAACTAGCTATTAATATTACCATGGCTGCCTAATTGATCGGTGTGGTGAAATAGTTTACTATTTGTTTATGTTTATGTTTATGGACTGTTTTTCGGTCGTCTCGACTGTCTCGGGATCATACTCTATCCACTGTCATCCCACTTCACCCTGCGGGAGGTTAGGACTAGGATGTAGATTATGTTGAAGTCTGAAGGAACGCCCGAAACACTCTAAACATTTCTGACCATCTTACCGTTTTCATTTTTAAGTTCAAGAATGTTTGCATCTTTGGTTTTCACAAGGAGAACAGAATTATCTGAAATAGTGTTTGAATGTTTTTATAGATTAATGGATTTTAGATACTAACACATGTGAAAAAAAAAACGAATTCTTCTAATTATTTAAATATTAGTAATTACAAAGTAGTAATAATAGTAGTAGTAAAGAAACCTTTGACTCTCGATTCGCGTCTATAACTGGGTATAAACATTATAACCTAGTTCTTACTTATTTGACAGTATCAATGCAGTAAAAAGTTCCCAATTTAGGTGGGCTGGACATGTAGTCCGCATGCCAGACAATCCCCTTCCCATCCGACCTCTGTACGTGGAGCTGTATGCAGGAAAGCGCTTCCTGGGAGGGGTGTCAATACAAGCGCTATGAAGACACCCTTAAGAGCTTCTTCGAGGAATGTGATATTGACGTTCACGGCTGGGAAGCACTAGCTCTCGATCGCTCCTCATGGCGTGAAGCTGTGAGTCTCGGAGTCACGAGATACGAAGCGTGAAAGAGCGCCGAACCAAAAAAAAAAAAAAGCTGAGAGAAGAAGCAGGCTTATCTGCAACTGACCTAACCTACCCATGCTACGTATGCGGCCAGGTTTTTAAAGTGAGGATTACAGTCATCTTCGAGTTCAAAGGATATGAGATATGTGTTCATCTTCGATCACGAAGGAGGAGCTATACATACCTATTTCACAAAAACATAAAAACCCAGTTGTTACCCATTTCACAAAAACATAAAAACAAAGTTTTTAGTTTTTACCTATTTCACTTTTCAAACTCATAATGATAATGTCTTGCTCATTTAAACATTCATCATAGTGATCTGTGGATACACAAGTAAAAACTTAGACAATTTCTACAATTACTTGACTTCCCAATTAGGTAGATCAGTTTATATAAACTAATACAGATGAAATATAGTAGTTGACAGTGTATATTTAAATCAAGTGATAGGTATATCTGGCCAGTACTGGTCAGTCTTTTTCAGACATCACATTTCCTAATTTGTACGTGTGTGTCGTGGAGGTGGGGGGGGGGGGGGGGCTTTGGCCTCTTTATTTTTATTCCGCCGTTTTACCGTTTTGTTGGTCGACACTGGTGGTGACAAAAAAAAAAAGATCTTGTGAAAGATGTAATCAGTTTTTGTGGCCTACGGTTAACGAAGGTGTCATGTAGCCAGTCCTACAACCCCAACTAATGTCAGGTACCCATTAGAGATGGGTGGACTCAGAGACGCCCAAGGATTCCGAAATTAAAAATCCCAGTCTTCACCATGTTTCGAACACCGGGACCCTGGTTCGGAAGCCAAGCGCTTTACCGCTCAGCCACAGCGCCTCCATTAACTTTTCAAAGTTTAGACAAAACCTGCTCTTCTTATCTGATTATAATGAGCAATGGCAGTGCCCTTTGTTTCCTAACCGTGGCCACCGCTTCACCTATATTTCGTGGAGTCAACAGGTCTTTCAATGTGGTTGACATTCCTGCATGTTCTGTATTCTTCGCCTTTCGCCTGTGTTATTGGGTTGTTAGAGAGTTATTTCCGTTTAGAATGATCTGCAAAAGACACAGCGCAGAGGCGCCTAACAACGTACAGGGGATGTAACTCATCGTAACAAGTTAAAATAATGCTTACCTAGTTGTCTTTTCATAGTCTTGATAGCATTTTCTTGACTTATAGAACTTGTCATATAATTATCTGTGTATAAAAAATAAAATCACATGTTATGTTGATCTTTTTTTTAGAAAGATAATTCCTTATTAGAGGCGACATAGCCCGTAGCGTTGTAGTATGATTTTTGCAAAACTAAAAACGCAGAGATACTAAAAAGGACTTCTCCCACTGCTAATGTCATGTTTCTCACGGATGAAGAATTACAACAAACTGAATATTTTAACCGAATAGCATTGATACTTTTGTTCTACTCTTTTGAAACAGATTATAGAAATATTTTTGTGTTAGTTAGTAGGTCTTCTCACTTCAGAATAAATAGCGCTAATGAAAAATAAACAAAACTTAATCTCCATTGTGTATACATTTCTTTACAGTAACCAAATGTGTTAATAAAATAAGATAAAACAACTCATACCAAGTTCACTTGTTAAGCTCATAATGGCAGCGTCTCTTCTCTGAGACCGCCTTTATAATGATCTGCTCATTTAGAGAAAATATGCATGGGCGTAGCCAGGAGGGGGGAGTTTTGAGTTTAAAACCCCTACCAGGGGGTTTTGAGTTTAAAACCCCCTACCACGGGGGGGGGGGGAGACGGCTTTGATTTTGTTTATTTTAGGTGAGATTTTAATACTAAACCATCACTTGCCCCAGCGCAGCCAAGAGGTTTTTGAGTTTAAAACCCCCTACCACGGGGGGGGGGGGAGACGTCTTTAGTGACTAATTTTTGGCTTTGATTTTGTTTATTTTAGGTGAGATTTTTCGCGACCCCCCCCCCATCCCCCAGGAAAAAAAATACTGACTACGCCCATGAAAATATGTATGGATAATAGCAATTAAAAGTTAAATATATATATGTTTATATATATACTATTTGTAATAGACTTGTTTCGTGCGTGTTACATCATACATGCAGCATATATAATGAGGCATGATGGGTACTTTCTATTTCACATTAGGCTGATTATAGTAGGCATATAGCAAACTCAAGTATGGCTTACCTATTTCTCTTTTTAAATTCAAGATAGCCTCTTCTTGTTTTATAAGACCATTTTTATAGTAATCTGTATTATATGTATGAGAAATGTAAGGTTACACGGTTGTATAATGAGGTTTAATAGAAAATTATCTTCTAACAAGCAATAGAAGAAAGAATACTTTTAAAAAACAAAGCTTTCGTATACTGTAAATTACAGAGTTTAGCTCCCTTTCTGCTATATAAACAAATTCAATTAATTAGTACTAAATGATTATTAGCTCATTGATTTTTTTTAAATTGATTTGTATATTGTCATCGACTATAATAATAATAATAATCTTTATTATCCGTAAGGAAATTTGTCTTACATTTTGTGCATTACACCAAACAAAAAACATTATAACTATAAGAAACCAAAGTGTCCATTCACACCAGACTCACTCATAATTTACAAAAGAACATTCAATATACATCCAGCAAAGAAATAATAATGAATAATGAAAGCACAAATTGCATGTCGCCACAGTGCAGCGCCATTTTGAAAAAATAATCATGAAAAATTTCAACTTGATCCGAGAATGGGAAGTGGAAGAAAAACGCGTGAAAACGTTACTAGGGGATTAAATTCGTATATACATCCACATCTCTCATCAAGTAGCATTTATTGCCCTTATTTCGATATCAAACAAAATAATTGACTAGTAATAATTTATTAACTAATTGATTAAATTTTGTGATTGATTCATGTCTTGTCAGGTTCAATGTATAATTATGCAAAGTTTTAATTTGATCCGAGAATGAGAAAAAAAAAAAACATGTTCAAACTTTTAACCATACAGACAGACAGATAATCAGAGTGAGTTGATATAAGCTTTGTGACAATGGTTTTGGATATCTACATTTAATAAATAATAGTACGAGAAAAAATATTATCTAACCTATTTCAATGGACAGCTGAAAATTCTTTTCTTCTTGAAGTCTCATAGCTTTTTGAATTTCATCTGAAAATATGTACAGCATAATTGTACTTACAGTAAGATAATAAATGGAGTAAATGTTACAGACTACTTTATTAGCTGCCACTCGTAGGGCCACTCGTATGGGCAGGGTTTAATCCACAAAAGTGGAGTGAGCCAGGAGACCTTTTTTGTCACCACCAGTTTAGAGCCCGCAAATTTTAATGGCTTGACCCTCCACTAGTCTCCAGGGCGGTCCACGGTGTCTCCGCTGCGGGGAAGAAGAAAAAAACATGCCTCATTTTATGTTTGACTGCCCCAGACTTGCTGATCTCCGTCTCGGCAGGTGTGGGAAACCAAACATGTTCGACTTGTATGCTGACATGTATGCACTACGCAAGACAGCAGGGTTTCTGTCCAGGGCTTTTGCAAGAGAGGATTTGAGCCTCTCAAGCCCTCACTCCAATGGAGTTTGATGATGATGATGATGATAATTGGCGGCCACTGTGGGGTCAGAAGTGCTCGTACACAGCTTTGAGCATAAAATGAGTGCGCCTTTATGTATGAATGTCCCCATTTACTACACTAGGACCGTTGGGGTACCACACTAGATCTATCACATTTCACTCTGTCCTTTGCCTTTGATAGAATTTCATTCACTGACAGGCCCGTCCATTCTTTGATGTTGTCTTTCCATCGCTTTCTCTGTCTTCCTCTTCTTCTTCGTCCTGGTACTGTTCCCTGAAGGAATGTCTTTGCGAGCCCTGAGGACCTTATGATGCATCCATAGAGTTTGATTTTACGTTGTTTTTTTCCTCAGTAGCTAACAGGTCAACGTGGGGCTCAACTTCTGTATTAATCCTGTTTCAAATCACATCATTCGTGATGCGGTCTTTGTAACTGACACCTAGGATTTAACTATATATTTAAAGCTATCAGTTCAGTGAATACACAGGAATATTAACAAAGTAATAATAATAACATTAATAAATCTCCGTATCCTTTGGTATTAAGTCGTTTTAGTTCAACTATCTGCAACACTTTCCTCACGAGCACGTCTTGTAGTTGTTGGTAGTGTGAAGTTCATAGTTTCTGATTGTTGCTGAAAATATTGAAACCTGCCTTTTTACTTGCCTGAGCGGACCATTTCGGGGGCCAATTCTGAGTTTCTGTTTTCACACAAACTGTCTTGGTAACCTTGTTTTTTTATTGATTCGTGTTTTGTCATTGATTAATTGTGCGAAGTTTCAGCTTGATCTTATAGCGCGTGTTGGTTATATAACTTTTACACACTTTTTACCAGACAGAGTAATTTAATAATTTTTGTAAAAAGATACATACATATACACACTCATAGTCATTTAATCCCTTTCATTTTATCTCCGGTCATTAAATCCCAAATTAAATATTTTTTTAAAAGTCTTTGTGTAATTCTGCCAGTTTAAGCTTTCACCTACAGCACACATTTAATCTAATAACCTAAAATTTGTATGAATACCGTTTATTGATATGTTTGACCCATCTCCTTGATACGCTAATACTATGTTTTGTTTTGTTTGAAATACTTCGGAAGTTTTTTTTTTGTTGTTGTTTTTTTTTACAAAGATTTTTACAAAGTAGCACAAACCTACTGCATGCTGGGACAGAATGACAGCGAGTCGGGCGAGAAGGAATTAAATTTGTGGCGAAAGTACGAAGTGCAAGCCACACGACCAGGGAGCCAGTTTTCCCATGACATTACTTAGACTTAGACTTAGGTCCTCCCGCGCCGTTCGGCGCATTGGGCGGCAAGCTGTCTCCATAATGATCTGTCACTGGCAATGTCTGAAGCCTCCTCCAACTTTGTGTCCACTGTTCTGAGGTCCTCCATGAAGGTGTGTCGCCAGGTAATACGAGGACGTCCCTGTTTGCGCTTTCCTCGTATTGGCTTCCATGTTATCGCAACTCTTGGTGTGCGTAATTCATTTTGACGTAGAACATGCCCCGCAAACCTCAATCGACGCTCAGTCACAACCTCACTAAGTGTTCGACTCCCAGTTGGGCATAGGATTTCCTTGTTTGAGATCCGGTCTGTGTAACTGACTCCCAAAATCCGTCTCAGCCATCTCTGTTGAGCCACATTTAGTCTTTTCTCAATTTTGACAGATGACTTCCACGTCTCACATGCATATGTAGCAGTTGGAATGACGATTGTGTTGAGAAGGTGTATTTTTGTCTCGAGTCCAGTAGCTTGGCTAGTCCAAATAGGCTGCAGCCTTTGGAAAATGCCTTTCCTATTGGGCACGCTACATCATGGTAAGCATCTCCATCATTTGTTATAATGCTGCCAAGGTACGTGAACTTGTCCAGCTCTTCAAGCTTTGACTCGCCAAGTCTGACAGGGACACCCTTTGCCTTATATCCCACTCGCATAATTTTAGTCTTATCCAAGTTTATGCGGAGGCCAATTTTGGGTGCCTTTCTGTCTAGGCTCTCCGTCATTTCTTGAATGCATTTATTTGTAGCCCCGATCAGTTTCGTGGACTTCAAAAAAGCGTTTGATAGTGTCCACCGAGAATCACTATGGAAAATAGTTAGAGAATACGGTATCCCAGAAAACTTCGTCCAGATCCTACGACACCTTTACAGTCAGTCTAGTTGCTGCATTAAAACAGAAGATGGAACAACAGAGTTTTTTACGATCGAGACAGGTGTGAGACAGGGGTGCATCTTATCTCCCTTCCTTTTTCTCCTAGCCATCGACTACCCATGATATTATAATTATAAAAATATTTAACACTAAATTAACAAAGTAGCATCTTTACAAATGTTTTTTTTTTTAATTCTGCTATTAAAATAATTTTTCTTGTATCATTTCTCTGCTGATGTTACTTCCATATTAATTTTATTACGTTATAAAATTGTATTTTTAGACAAATAATTTATTTGTAAAAACTATAGATAAAAAAAGTTTTTCTTTACCTTTTAACGCCAGCTCCGCCTTGTATTTGAGTTGTAAAGCTTTCAGGGCAGTAACAATATTTCCTGGACGATTGAGATGAAAGGATTTTTATTTTAATTTTTAAGGTTCCGTTTAAGTTACAAACTTCTAAAAACTAGTATTTACTGTTTTCTAATTCTATGTTATTAAACTTAGATCAATCTAAAAAAAAAAGTGATCCAGAAAAGATTTTGTAATAGCAATATCAAAAGAATTTGTTGCGTATTTTTTATTTTGACTTTAAAATGGGCTTAAGAACATAATACATATCCTTTTTAGATTAGATAGATAGATAGATAGATAGATAGATAGATAGATAGATATAGATAGATAGATAGATAGATAGATAGATAGATAGATAGATAGATAGATAGATAGATAGATAGATAGATAGATAGATAGATAGATAGATAGATAGATAGATAGATAGGCAGGCAGGCAGGCAGGCAGACAGACAGACAGACAGACAGACAGACAGACAGATAGATAGATAGATAGATAGATAGATAGATAGATAGATAGATAGATAGATAGATAGATAGACAGATAGACAGAAACACAGGCAGGCAGGCAGACAGACAGACAGAAAGACAGACAGACAGATAGATAGATAGATAGATAGATAGATAGATAGATAGATAGATAGATAGATAGATAGATAGATAGATAGATAGGCAGACAGACAGACAGACAGATAGACAGACTGACAGATAGATAGATAGATAGATAGATAGATAGATAGATAGAAAGATAGATAGATAGATAGATAGATAGATAGATAGATAGATAGATAGATAGATAGATAGATAGATAGATAGATAGATAGATAGATAGATAGATAGATAAAGATAGATAGGTTAAATAGTTTTAAAAAGCGACATACTTGCATTTAACGCAAGCTCTCTATTCTTTGCTTCAGTGTCACTGAGAAATTGTTGAAGTTGAGCTAAAGGAACGAGATCAGGTGTCAGTATATCCCACAGATATAATTCTACTTATAATAGACCTTTTCAAAATTATGTGTCAGTCTCAAAATAGCGGCAACCCTAACCCTAACGACTCTTGCTATCCAGACTCACTGCAAACTGCACCACACGACAACACCAATTTGAAGAACTTAACGACTCAGAGCTCCAAAATAACGAACACATTAATGTGTATTAAATTGCTGCCGATACTGTGCAATCGGCATCACGTTACACTGACTGTACAAATACTTTAACAATGATAAACGTACCGCTGTATCAACTCTTGAACCGCTGTTTCAAACTCTTGTACCGCTGTATCAAACTCTTATACCGCTGTTTCAACTCTTGAACCGCTGTTTCAAACTCTTGAACCGCTGTTTCAACTCTTGAACCGCTGTTTCAAACTCTTGTACCGCTGTTTCAAACTCTTGTACCGCTGTATCAAACTCTTATACCGCTGTTTCAAACTCTTGTACCGCTGTATCAAACTCTTGTACCGCTGTATCAAACTCTTGTACCGCTGTATCAAACTCTTGTACCGCTGTTTCAAACTCTTGTACCGCTGTTTCAAACTCTTGTACCGCTGTTTCAAACTCTACTGGCCTCTCCGCCTCGTCCCGCACTTGCGCTAGGTTCAATAGTTGCGGACTGACTTCACACTGGACTCGCTGTACGGGGCTTCATCCTGACTCGTGACTTCGTCTCGTACAAATGAAGTGTCTTTTTTTTTAAACTATGAAACAAACCATCTTGACTGCTCGTTATATAGGGTCCAAGGGACTTTTAAAAACAGACGGAACGTCATTCGTCTCTTATGGATGATCACATGACTAATGCCGACGTGACTGTCCTGAGTAGTGTCCGCAATAGATCTTTGGCCTTGTCAGAAGGAAATGCTTTTGGGGCAGTTTAGTAACAATTAGCGATTAAAAGGCCATCATCTTCAGCATCATGTCTCATTTGATTTCATTGACAACAAAATTACAACAACAGGACAATGTAAAATATTTAGGGACAATGTAACTGTGATAATAGCAAAGTATTAAAGGTGGAGGGGTTTTGTTTCAAATAAATATTGGCGTAAATCTTAATGAGTGGTCAGTGTAAAGACTTTATCTCAATAGAAACAGAACAAGACAACGAAGAAAACGTGAGTTTTTTCTAATTTCTATCTATCTATCTATCTATCTATCTATCTATCTATCTGTCTGTCTGTCTGTCTGTCTGTCTATGTTTCTATCTGACTCAATTATAACTGTCATCTCTTCACCGAGTTAAATTTTTTCATTTCTTTTACTGCTAGCTCGTACCCCAATTTCGTCTGTTTGTATTTACAGATAGACAAACATAAGAAAATAAATAAAAAGAGCTGCAGCCCTCTCCATCCTACTATAGTATTAAGAGCTCTGTAAATTGTTGTATTAAAAAAAATAAACAAACGTTTAACTCTACACGTTCACGTCTATCCGTACTGCTCATGTCTCCCGGTCATTTAAAAAAAATAGGCTAAACTGTCAAAGACTTTACTGATAAATTGCTTCTTGTTGTGATGGACTAGCTAACGATGAAGGCATATCATGTACAGTGCTGAGAGTCTTTCATCATTCATTGTGACCACAACCAGGTTTTCATATCTCGGAGTGGGCTGAAAGATCGTCCAAAGCTACACGTAGTGGCCGGTAAAGTTAGCCGGAAAGAAATCACAATTTTTCAACACGTTATCACCGTCCAACGTGGCAACGTCTGCAACTTGTGCTTGCTAATGCCAGAAGTCGAATAAGTTCATGGCGTCTTATTCAACATAGGATTCAGTTCGTAGCTAACGGCAACTAGACTTCTGCATTCTTTACGTTAGAACTCGTGCCTCGTTTTAGGGTGAAGACAAAACAGGTGGAACTGAACATATTCTTGCTCGAAAAGCGAGACGTTAATGATGAAACTAACGAATCAGTGTCTCTGAGCAATCGCTGAAGTTGAGCTAAAAGAAAGAGATCAGATGTCAGTATATCGGACTATATCCCACAAAGGTGTAATTCTAGTTAGAATAGACTTTTTAAAAATAATGTGTCAGTCTCAAAATTGCGGCAATATTTTGATTCGGAATGTAAAGCCATGTTCTGTAATACAAGTAACTCTGAAAATCCTAGTTTGCTTGGTGTTTCTGTGCACTGCCAACCCTAGGCAGCACCAACTCAAAACGAAGTTAGTCTAACTTACTCTGACTCTTTCAAAACAATTTCACTTTATATATATTTCATCTTCAAAAATAAACACGATAAATATGTGTTCAAATTATTTGAATCGATTGAGTTACCTTAAATAAGCTAAACGAAATAAACTGTTAATTTGTTTGTAAGATTTATTGAATTGTTTGTAGGATGTATTTGTTTTTAAGAATAATGAGTTGTTTGTAAGATTTGTTTATTTGTAAGATTTATTTATTTGTTTGTAAGATTTATTTGTTTGTAAGATTTGTTTATTTGTTTGTAAGATTTATTTGTTTGTAAGATTTGTTTATTTGTTAAGATTGGTTTATTTTTTTAAGATTATTTTATAAGATTTATTGATTTGTTTATAAGATTTGTTTATAAGATTTGTTTATTTGTTTGTAAGATTTGTTTATTTGTTTGTAAGATTTGTTTATTTGTTTGTAAGATTTATTTGTTTGTAAGATTTCTTTATTTGTTTGTAAGATTTATTTGTTTGTAAGATTTGTTTATTTGTTAAGATTCGTTTATTTGTTTGTAAGATTGGTTTATTTTTTTTAAGATTATTTTATAAGATTTATTGATTTGTTTATAACATTTGTTTATTTGTTTGTAAGATTTCTTTATTTGTTTGTAAGATTTGTTTATTTGTTTGTAAGATTTTCTAATTTGAAATCATACATTTTTACTTACAGTTTTCGTTTTTGACTTTTTTAATTTCATCACCTTGGAGCTGTATTACTCGTTTGGATCGATCTGTAAAATCAAAAATCCTTAAAAATTTAAAGTAAAATTAATCAATACCTAAGACTGTGATAATTTTGTAAAAGCTAACAGAATAATTAAGTTAAATACAAGATGTATTATAATCTCTTGACTCTCGACTCTTTTAGTCCTGAAGCACTCATGACTTTTCATATTATTTTAATATTTTTCCTACATTTTCTGACTTCCAAAGAACATGTTTGGGGAAGTCGCTGTCTTTTGATTTGTTTACATACTACGTTCAACTACATAGGCCTACAACTTTACATACAACTTTACATACAACTTTAAGGTTTTAGTCCATGGCTGTTTGGGGGAGAGGTTTTTAATGTCTCATTCTCTTACTCACATGGAGTTTCATAATGACGGTGTGGCCACTATGAAGGAAATGAGTCCACGGCTTAAGGAAAAATATTTCACGTTGTTTTGTTGACCCATCTCTGGTATGCATATTTCGTTCCTCTAACGAAGACAGTGTCGTCAGGGCCTTTCACTTTTAAGTACATTTTTCTTTTGGATGTCACAAGTATTAAGTATTAGAACATTTGAACGATACCTTATCATTATCCTATGTTGTTGAGGGGAGAGGGGGTTGTCACTCGAGGCAATAAAAATTTAAGAGCAAATTCTAATTCATAGTTGTTACCATTTTCTTCTTTAAGCTTAGCAATTTCCTTCACATCTGTGTGTGATGCTGTTGCTGCAGTTGATGGCGTGGTAGTGGCGTCCATTGTACCTTAAGATCAAAACATCCGGACTTGTATGGCAAAGCTCTGTTCACTATACACTAGAATGACAGAACAAAATATACAATGCACCCCCGTAGGCCGCCTAATCTTCTTTCTAGCCAGATTTTTACTACCGAGCAATGAGCTATTTATATCTTAGTGTAACACTATATGTAACTTTAATGGAATACAAAGACGAATTGTACAGATCTAATATGTAAAGGAATTTAGTTTCACTCTTGGTTTCCTAGAATTAGGCTCCTAATAGTTAAATACCTATGTGTAGATCTGCATATTTTCTACTGTGTTAGCTATATTACTTCCTTATTTTACTTCACTATAATAAATCTGTTAAACCAGACAATACCTAAAGATGTAATGCTCTCCAGTCCTCTAATATTGTATAGTATTTTTTTTATAAAATCACATTTAAACAAAAAACAAAATGTTTTGGTATAGCTAGTTAATATATAACGCAAGACGGTTTGTTGCTGAGTCGCAGGTCCGTGATTCGTTCCATAGTAGAGAGTGTCTCTACTTTCTCATATTTAACCAAGTTTCTTATTAAATTCTAGAGCTGCTGCAAGATCAATATAAGTTTTATTCATGTGTAAAATTGTTTTAACACGTCACATAGTTTCATACACCAAATCAAATTGGACTTCATAAATGTAAACAAAAAGACTTCACTTATACATATAGAATCTAGCATTCAGTACAAACTATTTTTTTTTCATAAATATAATAAACAGATGGAATATAAAACACAGAAGGATTGTTAACATAACTTAACCATGGAACTATACTAAGAATAGTTCCATGGCTTAACCAAATGACTAGGTTAAGTATGTAGAATTATATTATAGTATAGTTTCAGATTTATAATATTGTTCTTTGTAGGTAGAAGACCGAAGTCTAGTTATACAAAAATTTGATACGAATTCTCATTTCTTCTAGTAAGAATAAATACTTTAACAATGCTTACCAATTTTATGTGGGAAACGTGAAAATTCAAGTCTTTTATTAATCAGGTATGTATAGATCTAGATATGAATATTTGTGTGGACATGTTAGATCTGCGTTGTACGCAACTGTGTAAAATCGAAAGTGAAAGTAGGGCCTGCTTTATTGAGAAATAAAATTTAAACTTAGCTTGATATAGTCCATGCTCCTCGCTTCTTTGCTGTGCCAGTTAATCTAGTTTCATATTAGCCATCGAAGATAAGGTTAAGAAACTTAATTATTTTTACCATGTGACTATAGGCCCCCATGTTTTAGTTTAGTTAAGTGGTTCTTACCTGGACAGTTGGAAGTGACTTACGAAGGCTGCGGGATACACATTTGAGACCAAATCAAAATCCATTGCCAAGGACAGACGAAGACGGCAAAGAAAATATAAATCGACCACCAGCGGACAATGGTTATGCCTACGCTGGATGAGGCAAAATATGTAGGTCACAGCTGGGGAAATATTGCATTCCTCATTAATATTCGAACTCAAAAGTCAAGCCTTATTATTATAAGTCATTTTGACAATGACACTGAGCTGTCTGGGCACTGTTCTTATAATTTGATATAGAATACAGGTAATATAGATGGGTTTGAAAAAGAAAGCGTAGATCTACTGCTGTGTTGTGTAGACTTACGTTGAGACATAGCCTATATTGGTAGAAAGATGGCATAAGTTAAATGACCATGATATAAGAAACTCAGTTGATAAAAGGCAGATTTAATATTAAGATTGCTTTTTTTTTGTACATCGCTTTTTCATATTCTTTCTCTCTCTCTCTCTCTCCCTCTCTCTCTCTCTCTCACTTACTTTCTCTCTATTTCTTTTTTTTTTTCTCTCTCTCTCTCTTTCTCTCCCTTTTAGTCTCTCTGTTTATCTCTTTCTTTTTTTTTCCTCTATTTTTCTTTCTCTTTCTCTCTTTTCTCTCTCTCTTTCTCTCTCTCTTTCTCTCTCTCTCTCTCTCTCTTTCTTTTTCTCTCTCTTTCTTGCTTTCTCTCTTTCTTTCTCGTTCTTTCTCTTTATCTCTGTGTCTCTCTTTCTAATTCTTTATCTTTATCTTTCTTTCTCTTTCTCTTTCCTTCTCTTTCTCTCTTTCCTCTCGCTCTCTCTCTCTCTCTCTCTCTCTCTCTCTCTCTCTCTTTCTTGCTCTCACTGAGATTTATTTCATGTTACAAGGTGCCTCTACTAATATTGAGATACACAGTTGAATTTAAACAGAGTTGCTGTGCACACATCTTGAAGATCTACCAGGCTAAGGCACATACGTGAGCATTTTTAAAAGTTAAAATGATACGTCTCAAGGGTAGGCCTAATCGATGGCATTTATAGTGCCAGCGGAAATGTATTTATATTTGCAACTAGACTTAATTTTAAGTAAATCTGGGCTAATTTTGTATTCATATTTTATCAAGAAATAAAGCTACATTATTAATTACTAAAGTTATGATCGTCTTATGCTTTTACGGCATAATTTAAAGGAATAATAAGAGAAATAGATGTCATCTTGCTTTTATTATAAGAGAAACAGATAGATCATCGTGCTTGTATTATAAGAGAAATAGATAAGTCATCGTACTTGTATTATAATAGAAATAGATAAGTCATCGTACTTGTATTATAATAGAAATAGATAAGTCATCGTGCTTGTATTATAAGAGAAATAGATAAGTCATCGTGCTTGTATTATAATAGAAATAGATAAGTCATCGTGGTTGTATTATAAGAGAAATAGATAAGTCATCGTGCTTGTATTATAATAGAAATAGATAAGTCATCGTGCTTGTATTATAATAGAAATAGATAAGTCATCGTGGTTGTATTATAAGAGAAATAGATAAGTCATCGTGCTTGTATTATAATAGAAATAGATAAGTCATCGTGGTTGTATTATAAGAGAAATAGATAAGTCATCGTGCTTGTATTATAAGAGAAATAGATAAGTCATCGTACTTGTATTATAAGAGAAATAGATAAGTCATCGTACTTGTATTATAAGAGAAATAGATAAGTCATCGTACTTGTATTATAAGAGAAATAGATAAGTCATCGTACTTGTATTATAATAGAAATAGATAAGTCATCGTGCTTGTATTATAAGAGAAACAGATAAGTCATCGTGCTTGTATTATAAGAGAAACAGATAAGTCATCGTGCTTGTATTATAAGAGAAACAGATAAATCATCACGCTTGTAAATATTAAATAACGTTAGTTAAACATCGGGGAAATCCGAAATTACTTAACTAGATTTTGTTCCCTCGGAGTTACTTCCTAGTCCAAACCTCTAGCAGCACGACGGGACCATCCATAAGTCCAAACGACAGTCCGGCGCGCAAACCGCAAACATTTTTTTACAGACAAAGCTGAAAAGTGAATGTTGAGTTTGATCACTTGGAGGATGCTGAAAACAGGATGGGGGGGGGGGTGTTGTCATTGTAATAACAAAGGTTAAAAAGTTTAAAACCGGGTGAAGTGTGTTTATGTGGGAGGGGAAGGGGCCCGATCAACAGAGTTTATTTAAAGATTCAATATCTAATTGATTAGACGAAGAATAATCAGCGATTTACGTAGGACGAACTTTTTTTTTTTGTTGTGGGCGGAAAGAGAAAGGAGAAGTAAAAGTGATACTAGAATTCATGAGCCCAAAAACATGTGTGCGTGTGTATGTCCATGAGAGGTGGAAGCGGGGGGGGCGTTATAAAGTCTTTGTCAGAGAACATGACGGTACTCTGGGTGAAAAAATAAAATGGGGAGAGAGAGATAAAGAAGAGCGAGAGACAGAATGCTGGCTGTTTCATTTCATTCTAAGAGATTCACTAATTCACGGGCTACAAGAGTATGTTCAAGAGATCATTCAAATGTGGTCAGTTTATTTGGGAGGGGGGGGGGGGAGGAAATATTCCGGCCATATATATATATTGGCCTCCTTTAGTCGTAGAACGACTATGGTTCATCTCAGAGCACACTTCCTCGTGTGGCTGTGGAGCCGTATTTTGGAGAGACACTCCCGTCCACAGATAGCGCAGTTTAAGGTGGCTTTTGCTTCGGTGGTAGAGGAGCTGGCCGTTCTTCGGATTGTACGTATTTCTTCCTGAGCTGAGACCCATGTACTTTCACTAGCCATAGCTTTCTTGGTCCCTGTCTCTCTCCATCTGTTGCGGTCTAGAGCTATGTCTTCCCAATGGTCAGTATTGATGTTCACTGATTTGAGGTCACGTTTTACTACATCTATGTAACGGAGGTGGGGGCGACCAGGTTTTCTTGTGCCAGTCGCGAGTTGACCATAGAGGACAATAACCATATAAAGTCCGGGGAATAAATAAACGAGAGTAGCCTTTGTGTAATGTTTCTGATTTATGAACTAAGAATACGCAAAAAAAAAAAAATTAAAAGAAATGACACACTATCCGAAAATAAAGTGAGCCAAAAGATTTAACAAGAGCTCAATATGTCACGTGGCCTAATAATTTCTAACAACTAACGAATACAGCAATTCTGCAATTGTATTATTTCTCTTCTGACTTTATTTTCGCTTTTCTTTTGGGTTATCTTTTGATGCAGGTCCCACTGCACCAGTTCTTTTATGAGCTACTTGCTGCCTGTTATTCGCTTCCTTGTGTGACCTGAGCTGATCTTTTAAAGCATTCCAGGCGACTACCTATTGAACTGAGTTATCTTATTATACCGTAACGATTATAATGTTAAATATATAGTGTCAACCTACTCATGGCAGAAAAAAAAAGGTAACTATCTTCAGCCTCAAATGTCTACGGTAGATTTTTAAAATTAAGTGGCAAGATAAGATAACCAATGAGGAAGTGCTGCGAAAACCAGGGTGCCGGGTCCGGGATATGTGTTATCAGCAGCAGACGCCTTGGCTGGCTTGGTCATGTTTAAAGAATGATAGAAGGTCGACTTCCACAAGACATTCTGTATGGTGACCTAACAGAAGGCAGGAGTGCCGCTGGTCGTCCACCTTTGAGGTATACTGATGTATGCAAACGCGACATGAAGCTCTTCAATTTGATATTTTGTTGTTGTTTTACAATTTAGGCCATGTCGTGCCTAGAAGCTCTTCAAAATCGACACTAACTGTTAGGGAAAAAATGGCACTGGATAGATTTACATGAAAAGCGAGCATAAAGGAAGGGTCCTGAATTGCAGAAGCCATACACAACAGTAGTAGAAAGATGAGTTAAAGGGCAATGGCGCCTGGCGATTACATATGCCCAACCTGTGACCGCAGCTGTGTATCAAGAATGGACCTCATTCACCAACCTTAAACAAACAACATTTAGCCGCGTGATTCTTTATATCTTATATACAAATTATGTAATCCATTAAGGCTGTCACGTGATAAGTATTTGTCATTGTTTTATCAATATTATGACGTGGCTAAATGTGTTTATTTACAATTGGTAAATGAGGTCCATTGGCCTCTTTAGTCACACTTGAAGTTGCAAAAGGAAAAAAATCACTCTCACCACAGGAACAATTTCAATTTAATCTATTTCAAATATTTCTCTAAGTTGTAAATCCTAATGGCTCGAAAGTAATAACTGTAAACTTAGAACCAACAAGTAAAATAATTAAAAATTTAAAGACAATTCTTTCTTTACGAAGCTGGTGACATACTCAGACCGGTACGTGACGTTTTGGCGCCGCCGTTTTGGCCCCGCCGTTTTGGCGACGGGACGTTTTGGCGCGAGCCGTTTTGGCGACGGGACTTTTGGCGCGAGATATCATTTGACGATAATTTAATAAGCACGTAGCTTTTTTATTAATGAACCCTTGAATTCCAGCGACTTAGGCAAATAACCATGGTGTCTATGTATACTTAACTTAAAGTATTTTGAGAAACATGGTACATGTATTATATTTTTACTAATTATTAGCAAGTGTTTGGTATGTATAGCTGGAGATACCTTACAGTCATTAAATAAACCAATGTTAATGTAAACAAATAATTGCATCAATTTTTAGTCTATCATCGTTTCATTTTGTTTTTAATTTTAAAATAATATCTTAAAAAACCTTTTTTGAAAATAAAAGTGTGCCTCTTAATAAACACACATACACAAGCCAAAATGTTTATTAAAGAAAATGATGTGAAAAACAAACACACATTTACATTTAGTACGTGAAAAATATGTCTTAACACAAACACTCATGCAAAACATAGATATGAATAATTCTTTTAAAAGAAATAATACAATAAACGTACATAATGTATTTCGCGCCAAAACGTCCCGTCGCCAAAACGGCTCGCGCCAAAACGACCTTCGCGCCAAAACGGCGGCGCCAAAACGTCCTGCTTCGTACTCAGACATAGGCCTAAATATTATTGCTTTATTATTGAGCAATTTCCATGCTTGTAGCATGCTCAGAGCGGTAAAGTCTTGTCTCTTTTGTGGAACAGTGGAAGAAGGTTTCCGTACTGTCTTTAGTCGCTCAGCAAACAAAACTCTGCTCGAGTCGGGATTCGAATTCAAACCCCCATGTTAGGTGGACATGCAGTTTTGGCCTCTCAGCCTCATATCACTTTTTTGTGAGAGCAATTACTTTGCTTTTAATGTGACAACATTAAAGACATTCTGTTAATACATAAACTGTCCAATTTCTAGGGAAAATCTTTAGAACCGTCTTCGAGAATTATATCCACCCAGGTTTGTGAATATAGATGTTTTTGCACATAAATTTGCAGGTTGAATAGAGAGATTGTAAAAGGAACAAATAATTGAGAAAACAGCAATTTTCTTCTTGATCTTTTAATTTATTGACATTGTCTACAAACACACTGCGATAATCCGATTGAATAAATTTATTAGTGATAATAGATAATATGTATTGTAAGACACATAGCATTTCAAGAGTCATACAAATATGTGCACACAAATTTGACTGGCTGCATACGACATCAACTACAAAGAGAAAGAAGTCAAGGCATGATGTCATCTTTTATTCAGCGATTGTCCAGCACTGGCTTTCATAGCTTTATAGATAATACTTATGTAATGGGAAATTGTACAGATATCTTAACATAAGAAAACACCAGGGCCGGATTTAAGTCTGTCTAGGCTCCACTACACTTTTTCAAAAGCTTTAATAAAAATCCACTTATTAATTTAAAAAAAAATTTACTAATATCTAAAAGCATGCCATATTATAAAAGAAAGAGAGTACTTGTAATTCAATTTACTTTTCATTCGTTTAAAAAAAATATTTATTTAATATGCAGAGCTTAGTACAAGAAAAAATAATTTTGAGGGTTTACAGGAGTACATTACGAGAATACGAGCACGTTATAAGCCTTTTAAACGAGAAAGTGTTGCCAACTATAAACTGAAAGTATTGTTGGTTAAAATGTGACAAAACAAAAGACTAAAGAAAAAAAAACATGTTACGTGCTGACCCATTGAAATATGGATTTTTTCCCCTCTATTGTGGGGGGGGGGGGGGTTCATCTCTTGTAGCCCTGCCTGCCCTCCCATAAATCTGGCACAGACCAGTAGGTTTTATAAGAAATAGAGAACTAACAATTTTGTTACATCTTTTTTTTTATGCATAAAAATGAAAAAAAAAATTAAATAGCATTCATACATTTCCATTCAATGCATACAGTTAGGATTCAAGAATAGGATAAATACAAAGGTTACATACAAACTTGAGCTATTTTAAAATCAGAAGTTTTCTTATGACTTAGAATCTAGCTATTTATGGACCTACTGAATTGAGCTTCACTCTCTGGACAAATGATAGCAGGGTGTTATGTGGTCAGTTTAACAAGCAACCAGCTCTACTTTTACTCCCCCCCCCCCTAAAAAAATGACTGGACTCTGTGATTGGCCTAACTCCTTACAGTGCTCTATTTAGACATGGAAAGGCCCTAATCTATTTGAGATAGGTGGCCCTTTATATAAGTCCAAATATTATATATCAGTGCTAAATATTTCTTGGTGGCTCAAAGCTCTAGCTTGCGTTGCCTAGAGGTAAAATCCGGCCCTGACTCCTGAAAAGACAACCCCAGCCTCAGACCTTCATGCCCGCAGCCAAGCACTGGACGTATCAGCTACCATTTGAAGTGTCACAAGAAGAGTGATTCATTCATGCTACAAAGAAAACATTTCACAAGTGTTTGTAATCTCTACCAAAACAAACATTGGACCCATAGTATATACAACATATCAACACCTACGTATAAGAAATATGAACTGGGTTTCAGAAGTATCTCTAGTTCTAGTTCATATTATCGTATGGTTTATTACATTTAAAATATTTTTAAAATACTTTTTAAAAAAAATTATTTAATACACATTTACTGCTAAATTTCTCAATACTTCAAGATTTATTTCCATTTTTGTACAAAAGTTAAAAAAAAAAAAATTAATTACCACTAATTAATTGACTAATTGATTAACTTTTTTTGATTGATTCATATGTTGTCAATGAAAGTGAATAATTGTGCAAAGTTTCAAGGTGACCCAAGACTAAGAAGTGGAGGAATAATGTGTACAAGAATCTTGCCAGACAAACAAAAGTGAGCTTTGTTAAAAAAAAAAAAAAAGAAAACTTTACAGCAGGTCATTAGTGAAAAGGTACTGAAGTCATGTATCACTAAGCCAACACAGCAAAAATATATAATATAGTTTTGTTAATTATGTTATAATATGCAAAACATATGAAATTAAATCCATTGGTTTTATGCAAGCCTTTTTATCTTATAAAACAATGATTTAGTTCCTCTGTTGCACATTAGCATAATTCATTTGTAATGCCTAACCAATATTTATATAAAGAGAATATTGGTATACCAGTACTAATAGATTAATACAATTTTAAATAAAGGTTGGAGATAATTCATTAGGAGAAAAAAAAACTAGCACCTAATGATATGAAAAAAATGAACCACAAACTTGAATGAATTATTTGACAGTAAACAAAAAGATACTTTTATGAAATACAACTTTCTGCTTGCTAATATTTTTTTCTTGCATGTATATCATTTTTTCTAGTTATATGACTACCGGTATGTATATAGAGAAATATAGCATTGTAATATCACACTAATTTTTAGGCTATTTATTATCAGATCAGAAACTTATATTTATATGCTAATGTCCTTGATTCCAAAGATTAAAGAAGAGTGCAGTGATTACTTATATCTAAACAAGAGTAAAATGCCTGAGCTGAAAATATCAAGACCATAAACGCTTGTCACATTTAATAGGTTATTACTCTGTTACAGTTTTATTAGAGTGTAATTACTGTAGATCAATATCTAATTACATTTAATTATAAAGATCATTGCTATTTAAAAATATACTTGGCTAATACACTTATAACACATTATATCAACTACCAATATAAATATATATCAAATTATATATCTCTGAAACTTGTCCTGTTCTGTTTTAGAAAAAAATGGAAAAGCAATTTATGAATGGTAGATCTCTTTTTATACCAAAGCACAAATTCATTTTTTTTTGCAATATTTCATTGAGTGACACATCTGGATGAATAAAATTTTGCGAAGCCATCTCAATCACGCAATAAATGCAATTTGACTTTTATACACTATAACAGTACTTTCCAAAGTGGGGTACCCCGTTTCACCTCATTAACTATGCTGATTTTTTAAAAATACTCATTTATAATGTTCTGTTAATAAATTATTATTTAGTTTTAATTAATATCCTTTAATATTATTTTATTTCATATTTATACAAACTCTAAATCTGTGTTATTATTCATCTTAAAAAAAAATTCACAAAGATTGGGTAATGGATAGGGATGTTTTTCAAGGTCAAAAAGATTACATTTTATTTTACCATAGTGTCTAGAATGTAGAAATATAAACATTGATCCCATCAATTGAATACTTATTTGTAAAAGATTTATAGTTTTGATGTACCAAATGGCATTAGTGATTTACTTCAGAGTTTGGGTGGTGGAGTGACACATTTGTTACAGGTCAAAATATACATTTCATTTGTGTGGTTTAAAAAAGGTTAGGATCGTCACGCATTGTAACTCTCTGCATCTGAAATACATCTTGTCTTTTCCAACTTCATATTCATGAGAGGTTGCTTTTTCAGAATTTGTCAAAAAAAAAGGAACAGACTATTAAATGTGGAACAGCATCTCAGATTAAAATTAACAACCAGGAAACCAATTATATGATCTGTTTTTTCAGCAAATAGATGCAATTACATAGAAGGGGGGGGGGGGGACGTAAGGTACTCTGTGTTACAAAAATTATAAAAGGGGTACACATAGGTCAAAAGTGTGGGAAACACTGCAATATAACATCCTTGTGTTTCTACAAAGTCACAATTTCAACTGGAAAAGAAACGGACAAGTTTCCAACTATATGAAGAACGAAGACAGAAATTTGTAACATTTTAAAATGAACCTCCGCATAATTTTAAAAATGACTTAGCAAGAAGTACTATAATTAATATTCTTATATAATCTAGTAAATTGTGTCAAGATCTAGATGTAATATAAAGAGATTTTTGTACAATATTTGTATAAATTGAATTTTTTATATATCAGCTTCAAATAAAGCATCACTTCATCAGAGGGGAAAGGTAATGAAAGAGCTGGTATTATTCAAGGGTGTGTAAAGTTCTCTCAATCTTAATATTAGCATTATATCTGGACTGACTGCAAAAGGGACCCTAGTATTGTATGTGCACTTTGTTTTGGCAAACATGTTACGCACATTAACGATGTTAATGTTGGTAAAAAAGCACCATGAGATTTCTGTATCCTTGTCTACAGTGTAATATATATGATTATTATCAATATTATACAGAACACTACATTACTAAAATCGATTAAACTCTTTACACTGTACATCAAATTTAAATTTAGTTTAATGCCCATTACAGTTTTATCAAGCCCCAAACAATGTAACAACGACCAAGTGATTGATGGCAACAAAATTTGAATGTTTAAAGTGTCTCCAAATGAAGAAAAAGTATTTATTCACTTAAAACTGATGCCCCCATGTCAATAAAAAATGAAACACTTTGCTTCTTTAAAATGATCCAGTATCATTCAGTGAACCAGTTTAAATATTATTTTTTGTTATCCACAGAATCCCTTTGCAAATCTTAGTCCATTCTGTGCCACCTGTACCGCACACTTCTTAGAAACTTTAACAACAAAATGATATCAATTTTCAAAAGTCAATTCTCTTGTGTAATAAATTTTTTTAAAAGTGAAAATCTTGGTCTAAAAAATTCATCAAAAGTATTGCTCATGCCAATGTTTTAAGATTGTCTCCAGACAGTGATTTCATTTTATCTTATCAGCATTTCATTTCATAGCAGTCTTTTTTGTTTTTCTTCTGTAACACCGACAACTTTTTAGTTTATTTCTACAGTTCATGAATCTTACCCAACAAATTAGAGATCAAAAGAGAAGATAATTGATCCTAATGCCTAAATTTTGTTATTTACATTCCCCCTTATGTTTAAAAAAAAACTGAATTTTTTCTACCAACTTAAACATAAGTCTAGCATTCACACATGAAACGTTATCACTAGTTTAACTACACTATGATACAGTCTTTAAAATGTTTTGTCAATTATAAGAACATCTCAATGGCTAATACATGCACAAGTAATAAAATACAAAGATAAAAAAAGAAAATCCATATCATCCAAATATTTTTAAAAAATCAATCCTCATAGAAAACAAATATTCGTGTTGAGCAAAATACCTTTCAACTCATGAGTTCATGCGCACCAAATTTATTGTCATTCTTGGAACTCATTTTACATGCTGCTGTATTTAACCCATTCAATCCCATAGCCAACAAATATGGCCACTACCTACTAAGCCCCATTCAGCCAAAAAACGGACGCTCAGCACTTGGTCTACAATTTCTTATATGGCGACTTATTAGTAGCCAATGAAACGAATATCTCGCTAGATATGTTCCTAAGAGAGGCCAAGGAAGCTTACTGTAAATTTATTTTTTAATTCCAATAGCGGAAAATATAACAAAAATCTGTTTTGCGATCGGTTTTCAATTTCAACAATATCTATAAATCGTGAGGCACTGGGTCGTAAAGTTTAATTGAAGTTATTGAATTATTTAAGGACTTTAATGACCCAAAATGAGGTCTTTATCTTCATATAATAGGAAAAGTTAATGATGATAATGAACGCAGTGAACGAGACTAGATTTAGACCTGAATATGCATTATTCTAAAATTGCCTTTATGCCTTCATCCAAGACCAAGGTGATTTAAGAACAAAAATTGTAGGTCCAGCACATTATCATGCAAGAACATTGAAGATTCATTAGTAAAAACAAAAAGCTTTTATACTGCAATATATAGTAATCATTTCTCATTAATTGCAGATGGATTTACTCTATTTACTTTGGAGATTGTTTTTTTATTGATTTTTATGTGAACCCACAAGCTATCCCCTTTTGATTGAGATTTGAAAGGTCTAAAATTTAGAGTGGGCTGGAATTGAATAGGTTAAAAAAACAAAATTTATAAAGAAAAGAAAAAATCAAAGATGACTTAAAAACTATTTACAGGATTCAAATAATCATTTTAGACTACTACCAAGAATCATACTGAAACATTTTATTCAAGTTTCTCTCAAAAACAATGCCTTTAGACATATAAACCAATCAATGATTTGACCAAAGTCTATTAAAATATGGTAGGGAATAAAAAGCATTCTGTACAAAATGAAGAATATTGTATTAAAAGTATACATACAAAAGTTATGCATGAGCAATTTAAAAGCAAAAAAAAAATTGTATTTAGAGAAGTGGTTTCCATGTAAGGAGCATTCTCCTGGGCAGAATAAATATGAGAAAGGTTAATTGGAAGTAGCTTTTTTTCTGATGGTGTGTTCTTTGTTTTTTTTCTTAATCTATCGAAGCAAAGATTATTTAAACAACAAGATTGTTTTACCTGGAAATAGAACTGGGTCGAAATTACTTTTTTTTAAAAACAATTTGCGGGTCGAAAGATGAGAAATTACAAAAAAAAATATAGCAGATTTCTATGATAGGAGGTTCAAAGCCCAAATACTGGAAACCACTCGTCAGATTATAAAAAATTACCAAAATCAGTAAAAAAAAAAAAAAATACATGTTAGTTATGCCATTTTGTTTTCTGTTATAGAAATGATGTTTATACATATCACTGGCTTAGATGTCCCAGTCAAGTCATGTGTTACTAATAACATTGTCACTGAGACGAATCCTGGCTATTATAGTCACAGGAAGCTGGTCAGGAGTTTCTTTTCTTCAATTCAGCACGGCATATTGGACAGGTAGCATTGATCTGGAGGAAGAAAAAAAAACTTTGTTTGTTTGTTGTTTTTTATATTTTGTACAACATAACAGCATGCTCAGTGCGCATTGGTCTAATCTCTTTTGCGTGGACTTCTGGGAGAGAGAGAGAGTGTAGGAGAAGGTGCCAATGCTTCTTAGAAAATACAACTAAACTAAGCTCAAGTCAGATCTTAAATAAAAATTCTTACTCTTTATTGAGATTTGAACTGGAGCCCCCTCACTAGGTTTATGTCTATCATTCTTAAATTAATGTAAAATAATGTCCACTATCCATATGGATGAGATAGTTACATAATTAACTATTTGCCAAACAGAGGGACTCAAATTAAGAATCAGGACGTTATCAATTATTTAGGAATGAATGACCTCAATGAGTGAATCCAGTTCCAAAACAACCGGAATTATCTTTGTGGTTTTTAGCAACTGTAGAGAAGAAAATCTCAATCGACCACAGGCGAAGAATAGGTTTTCCCTTGCTAGATGTGGCAAAATATGTAGGTCACAGCTGGGACTGCGTAGCCATGGGAAATACTGTATTCCCCATTAATCTTTAGACTCGAAGACAAGCCTTATTATTATAATTATTAAAAGGACTACATTAACTAATGCAATATGTATTGCCTCTTTAGCATCTTTCCCAGTTGTCCATTGATAGTGAATATTAATACAATTTTCAAAAGTCTGGCTCCCCACCAAGAAACAAACTAAATAATTATTCTAAAAGACAACTCTGTTATGAACATTGTGGCCAACTCAATATCTAACCTTGAGCCATTGGTCAACACAGACCACATGATAGTTGTGTTTACAAGGGAGGTTCCTCATCTCGTCGCCATCTTGGTAGTCACTCAGGCAGATGTTGCATTGGGGCTTCTCTCCTCCCGGATCAGCTGTGGCACCATCTGGATCACAGACATGCCTACTGGTAGGAATCTGCTGTATGTCTTCCTCACTCATACCTTTGCTCACTTCTCCAAGTCTCTCCGCTAATGCCAATAGAGACTGTGAAAAAAGTTTTTGAAATATATTACTTAACATCTCTATAACCAAAAGAAATATATTTTTTATAATAAATATCACATTTGTTTTAAATTTTAAGTAAATTAAAAAGACACACTCTAAGACACACAAAAGGTAGACAACATCAAAGAATGTCATTGAAAGAGACTTTAGCCAGGGCAAAATACAAAGAGGAAGAAGAGAGAAAGTCGACATATCATCTGTGGTGTCCCAATGATCCAACAGACTAGAGGAAAGATGAAGATGTAAAAACAGCATGCTGGGAAATTTTTTTTATTATAAACTAAAATTTCACTCAGTCATCCTTACTGCTCTATGTAGTAAAAACTTTCTAATAAAAAATAAATACAAAAAGAAATGTAATTAACAGTTTCAAAAAAAAAAAAGGAAACACAATAAATACAAAGTGACACTTACCTCATAATCATTACGAATGGGATCACCTACTGCTCCTGGGTTCAGATTCGGATTGAGCAGGGACTATGTTGACAAAAAAAAATTTAATTATAACATGTGAAAATAAAAAAAGAAAACTAAACATGACTAATTTCTACATCACAAATGGGCAAACTGAATGAGAAGTTCAGCACTTGGCTGTCAAACAAAGATTCTTGTAACACAAATCCCAGGGAAGCCCTGACATTTTTTTCTCACACTTCTGAGTCTATTCAGCATTGCTGAGTAGAAGAAAAATAAATGTGATTTTTCTTGACTTTCTTTGATACTCCAAACCATTATCATATATATCAATTTCAGTTTGATAAATTTTATTATAGGATTCCTCTGTGGGCTGATGTGACCTCTATTGTACCTACCCACACTTTTTTTTTTTTCATTTCTGTAGCATTGTGCATCTGAGTAACTTTCATGATATAACATGCTCAGTGCACTCTGGTTCAATTTCTTAGTGCACTTGTGGAGAATGGGGTACAGGAGAGGTTTTAATGCTGCCTTTAGGAGCTATGCAAAATTAATTTAGCTTGAGCCAAATGCTCATTAAAAATTTCAAACAGGATCGAAATTGAGCTACCATTGGTAGCCATACTAGCCACTCAGCCTCACATACTAGTGAATGAAACATGGAAGCCCTTTTATTTTATACAGAGACCTCTAGTTGATTTTTTCATCAGTTTCTGAACTATCTAATCATCTTGACTTTCCTGCATGTTTTGAAGGTTCTGGGTTTGAAATACGCTCATTTCCAAGCCCACTGATTGGTCATGTGTGTTCACATCAGTTGAAAAAAGTAAAAGCCACCACACATATCTATTGTAAACTGAAGGCAACAGTTTAGAAACAAAAATTACTTAACCTGCTTTACTGAGAAAACAGTTTTAGTATTCTATTTACCTAACCTGATGCCAGAACAAATTCTAAGCAACTATTTTATATCCCAAATGAAATTCTGAGTTCAGTCAAGTGTGACACTGATCAAAGGGCCGCTGAGATTTAAAACTCCAAAACCACAACTTCCCCTAGCCCGTACACTTGTATCTTTATAATAAAAAAAAAATAGGTGCAAAAAACAAATTGAGTACCTCAATATCAATGTTGGACATGCCATAGTTGTGAAACAATTCAAAGATGAGGGCTGTGAAATCAGAAATAGGCGTGTAAGCTGTTAACTTTTAAATCTGAACAGAGAAATATCTGGGTACTGTAGATGCTCACACAAACCAATAGCAAATCAAAGTATTGCTTAAATTATATAAGAATCTGTAAAGGTTACGTTCCAGGGGCAAAAAAAAAACTTGAATATTCTTACTATTGATCTAGCTCTATTATCAAGCTGTCACTCTGTCAAATGAAAAAAAAAATTATTCTTGACTTCTAAGCATCTAAGTCAACCAATCAGCTTTAGGCTTGTGCAAAGCCTAGACATAGTAAGTTTGGACATTTTTCATGTAAAACCAAGTCCACTTAAACACATGGGGCAGACATTAGCAATGGCTTAACATATGGTTTTACTTATGATCATTTCTTTATTTTAGTATTCTCAAGTTGTCGATTTTTGATACTCTAAGCAACAAATGAAAATTAGTTAGAGCAGCATAGCACCATGCTGGGAATCCCGAAAAATTGGTGACGTGGTCTTGTAAGTGAAAAAAGTTTAACCAACATAGTTTGCAAGAAATAAATACTTATTAGATGGAAAAATACGAAAGGTACATGGCTGCTTGGTCATGCAGTTTGCACTGTGGTCTGTCATTTGGACACATCGATGGTCCCGGGTTCAGGTTCAAACTGGGTTCCCACCCCGCCTCGTTCTGCAAGAGGTTTGGACTAGGAAGTTAATTATCTTCAACTCTGAAGGAACATCCGAAACATGGAAAATATTTTACAAACATTTTTACAACAACGTCTATACATAGCAAAAAACATTCTTGGTAATAAATCGTCTTATTCATCTGTATAATACTGTTCCTATAACGTTAACACTTTTTAGTAGCATCCATAACTTTTTTTTCATATCATTAATTCTTCTTTTTCCTTTTATTTTCGCGAAACAATTATTCAGGTCGGTACGGATATTCATTTTGAAAGAACTTTTGTCATTTTAGGAATGACAGGATGGCTGCCTGGTGGTGCGGTTTGCGCGCTGGACTGTCGTTTGGATTTATCGAGGGTCCCGGGTTCAAACACTGCCCGCTCCCATCCCCCGTAGTCCTGCGGGAGGTTTGGACTAGGAAGTAAACTATCTTCAACTCTGAAGGAACATCCGAAAAATGTAAAACATTTTACAAAACATGTGCAAAGTAAGTTGAGTGTGAGCATCTACCACAAAGGGAACATCTATTTCTTTACATGTTATGTCATCAGTGAGGAAGCTCATACTCATTTGTGACATGTGATCCATGTGTGTCCTGCGTCTACTTGCTCTTGATGCCCTTGCACGAGCCTCATTTCTAGATGCCTGCTGCAAGTTTCAAAAATGAAAATATTATGCAGAGCATTGTTATAGAATTCCGTTCAATGAAAAAAAAAAATCAAATTTTTAAAAGTGCTCCTTCTTCCCTAGTGCCATTAGAGCTTGAAAAGGGTTGGCTGGATTAGCCAGGAAAATTAATGACTGTTATTAACAGAGTTTTAGTCACTGATTAATTTAACATGCATAACTAGATTGACACATGGATATGCAAAGGAGTAATTATCTTCTCTTCTAAAGTAACATTTGTAATTTATAAGAAAAGAAGATAAATGGGATAAACCTGTGCAGAGGCTGCAATAGAAAAATTTTGGGATATAGATAAATTAAACAAGCTAAATATTTAAAAAATCTTTTTAAAAAAAAAAACAACCTTATCTAAGAGGAAGAATAAAAAAATCACTGCCATATATCTCAATAATGGTGAAATAAACTCCCTACTAATAATTGATTAAGTACCAGTAATTGGGTGATTTTTTTATTGCTTTGTGTATTGTCTTTGACTATGAATAATTATGCAAAATTATGAACAAACGTATACAAAATGTTACCATGGAAATCAGGGCTGGTCTTAGGCCACTGCAACCTATGCGGCCGCAGTGGACCCCGCACTTTCATAGGCCCCGCGCGATGCAAATTCTAGGTGTAAATTATTAAATTAAACCATTTTAACTTATTATTAAAGGGTTCCTTGAATTCTCTTCAAATTAAAATATACGAAAAAGTCATGAAAATCTCCTGAAATTATTAAAATCTTCTGGAAACTGATGCAAATCTCCTTATAACAGACAAAATTGTCATTTCAGGGTGTCATTCAGTATGGAAAACGCCAATCTTACTCACGTTAAAAAAAAGGCATTGTCAGCTTTCATTTAATAAAATTTAATAATATTTTGCTAGTTGATAGTAAATCTAAAAGGCAGATTTGAATGTTTATCTGCTTTTTTTTTTGTTGGGAAAACTACTATCTACTGTAGATGGCTCGTAAAGTTAAGTTTACAGTGATTTTGTACTTAGTAAAGTATGAATAAAATGCAAAGCCGAATTTATTTCCTAATACAAAATCTTAATTTTCACTATTATCACAACCCCAAATTAGGCCCCGCGCAATCCGTTTTGCATAGGGCCCCGCAACCTGTAGGACCGGCCCTGATGGAAATAGCTCTACATATTCGACCACATCTCTAAATAAGTAGCATTTATTTCCCTTTTTTGAAACCAACAAAATAGTTAACTAATTGGTTAATTTTTTTTCACTGATTCCTGTTCTGTTACGTACAAAAAATAATTGTGTAAAGTTTCAACTTGATCCGAGACTAGGTTGAGGGAGAAATAATGCGTACAAACATTTCACCAGCTTTGTAAAAACAAGAAATACTAGAAAAAAAAAAAGTTCAATGCACAATGCCAGTCCCCAGTTACTTCCAATGCAAATTAATTACAAGCATGAGCAGAATATTAGTAATTTGTTACTATTCTGTGAAACATTTTTGATCAACCAATTGCCATTGAACAAAATGTATGGGAAGCCTTCGTCTGCGAATCATTTGTTGGGGAAACAAATAGTCAGTTGTCATGATCCCTTTCCAATAGCTCCACAATAAGCCACATTAATAAAGTAAAAACTTCTATTGTCACTGACATAAACAAATGAATACGAAAAAAGGAGACTAAACTTACCCGTTGATGCTGACCGAGGTCTAAAAGTCCAAATGGTCCAGTGTCTGAAAATGTCCTTGCTGGAGCTCTTGATTGCTGAAAGAATAAACAAATATAAAATCCACGCAGCCCAAGATGTTTTCTGCAAAAGAGTTCATTAAAGTCTTTCACCCTACTCTAGTAAATGTGAGAAAATTGGGGGATGAAATTAAAAACCTGAAAGTATTTCAATAAATAGTCATCACTCTTTTATGACTTTTTTTTTCATAAATAAAAAATCAACTAGTAACTATCACAAAGGAATGGAGTAATTGATTAAAGCAGTGTTTCCCAAGCTATGTCCTCAACGGAACACTTTGCACATTCTGAGTATTTAGCTGAACACTTTGCGTATTTTTTGAGACATTAATTCGCATTGTGGCCTAAGAGTAAAGTACACTACCCATTTCAGACCTTGCAATCTGTAGAGCAGATGATGTAAAGATCATCTGTTTCTGTGTCCCACAGTTTACGAAGGTGTCTTTTGGCCAGCACAATGACCAACCACCATTACTTTACCCAACTATTGTCAGGTACCCATTAGAGCTGGGTGGACTCAGAGGCACCCAAAGATCCCAAAATTAAAAATTCCAGTCTACAAGAGGATTCGAGCCCAGGACCTCTGTTCCGAAGCCAAGTACTTTTCCATTTAGTCACCGTGCCTCCACATGGGTCCTACTAGTTAATTATCCCAGTAATTCGTAAAACACCTACTCAGGCATTACAGAACACTAGGGTTCCACAGAACACATATATATATAAACAAACAACTTATTTCATGTTATTTATACAGTTCTGCACATGTTCAGATATTAGCAGTGAAAAGCTTGTTGCCACTTTTTTTTTTGAGGTGTGAGGGGGAAAGTCTCAGAATGCTTTCACTAAGGATTTCAAGATCTGTACACTGATGCAGAATGGTGCTGATTCACATCACTATGTTAGTAAGAAAATGTTTGAAACACTTTCATTCAGTGCTAAGAAATCAGTTGCCACTCCATTAGGAAACTCGAAACAAACTTAAACTTTCAGAAAAACAAACCCAACCTACCCGTCGCATAGGAGAAAAACTATTGTGTTCAAAGTAAGGATATGCAGGAACATGGCCTCCACTGTGCCACTCTTCCTCCTGTAACTGCCGGGCCATAGCTTCATCTGACATCACCACACTACTTGAGCTAGACGGGGGATCTTTTTAAGCAGAATGAAAGTGAATATTTAGTAATCAAACAACATTAACTCTTTCTCTCCTAATTAACGATAGTATCGTTGATTTGACCCCATTTAAATTAATTTTTGATTTTATAAACTTTAATTTGTGTTACATAAAAAGAGCATGATTTCTCCTATATTCTAGACTGAAACTCCCGTTTTCTGATTACAAACAAAAAAGTTATAGAAGTTTAATCATGACAAGGTAGAATGCACAAATGTGAAAAATGAACAATTATGTCAGAAAATAAATATGGAGATAAAGAGTTAAATGACTTCCTCTACAACTACTAATACTTGCAACTTGCCTAAATAAGCATAATATTATAACTTTCACATTTTATAATGTTCATCTTATCAAGTTAGATACATGGAAAAGTGGTTATCAAGCAAACTCAATAGCCAAAAAAGTCAAAAAGCTGGGATGATAGAGGCACCCTGACAGAGCCTTACAATGAAAGAGTGTTATGAAGCGAGTGTGTGTGTTTCTACGGTGATGTTGGGAAGAGGTTAGCGATTGGTTTTGAATGATGCAAGATAAGCGGCATTGTCATCAGCAGTCTTAGGTGGGGAGATGACTCCATATTGCCAGACTGTTAAGGCGCGTTATGGTAGTGAGTTAGATTTTGCTCAGAATCTCATTTTATATTATAAATAAAGTCTACTACACCTTGATTTCATTTTATCTTAAGATAATTTTGTCGATATTATTATAATAAAAGCTATATTTAGTATTGTTCACAAAGTAGTTACTCAAGTTATTTCAAGTTTTACAAATTAAAATATAATACATCTACAGAGTTTGTCTACCAGCAATTATAGTAAGCAACTATCAACAACAAGGAGTCAATCCAGGCCAGAACAAGCTAGTTTAGCCTAGTAAATGACAAGGAACTTAGGGTGCTATTTTGCACAGTTCATGCCAAACATTGACTCATGGTTCCCTCGAGGCAGGAAAGAAAAAAATAGTATCTTTTTTTTGTATTTCTACCCATTGCTTAGTGAATTCTAATTTAACAAATGCTTGCTCTTAACCTGTATGCATGGAACTATTTGTAAACAACTTATTAACTACAGGGTTTTTAAGTCTCTAGAGGTCTTTTATAAGAAAGGAATAGAATCTCTCTAGCACTTATTTAAAGATGATGTTTTAGATACACAGGTTCTCAACTTATGAACAAGTAACAAGTGTATTGGCAATATATATATATATATCTATATAATATATATATATATATATATCCTTACAATGTTCTTGAACTATAAAAATTATACATACATTTCTATTGAACCAAACAAAACTTTCTATATTAGTAATCCCAAATTATTTTACAAGTACAGTAGTCTTTGACTGTAAAAATTTTATAAGGCAAAATGGAAATTATGACCTAATGCATATACATATATATATATATTTGTATCGATGCAATTAGGAAAAATAAATATATTTGAATGTAAGGAAGAGCCTGTAGGTGTTAAGGACAGGTTATATCTCTAGAGTTATTTTTAAGGACATGTTTCAGCTGAGTTATTTTTCAACAGTTCAGTTTGATCATGTTTCAAGCATAGTAATGATGACTGCTATATTTAGAACTCCATGAGTAAAGTCAAATCTAGTTTACAAGATGAAAGATAAAGAAAAGGTTGGTCATTTATTTCACAATCCCAACTTATTTAGAGCATGTCAATAAATTATATTTTCAAAATTAACAACCATATGTTTTACATTTTTTATTTTTCATTTAAAATTAGTATCAATGTCTTAAATGAAACTTGAAATTAGAATGAAAACCAACAAACCTGGGGAGATTTCAAATGGTTCACTCTCTGTACCCAAGCCCCTTAATATATTGGCATAGAAATCTGTGAAATGAGGAGAAAGGGATGGGCTCCTATCGTCCCGAGGAAATAAATTTACATCTTGACTTCTGGCTTCTTCTGCCTGAGACGACACTAGGTCTGGGAATGACACAGCACCATCTCTCGGAGAAGAGTTTTTCTCAGATCGACCAGACCGATGTCGTCTAGGAGGGGAAAAATCTTGAGCTGTGCTGGAAGAGGACGCAGTGTTCTCACTACTGTGACTTTGTCCTAGTTTTGTCCCCCTGTTTCTAAGAGTAGGAGGTTGGTGCCTGTGTGAGTGCCAATCATGGCTTCTTCTCCAGACGTCATATTCTAGACTGCGACTACCGCTACCCTGGCTGTCGTCATCTGACGGTCGCTGTCTAGAAGGTGGTGAAGTGCCTAGACCTCTGGTAAATGAGCTGTCCTGGTCCTCTGTGTAGGTAGGGTGGTGGTGCCAAGCCCTGTCAAAGGTGGTAAAAAAGGGTGTCCTATCACTAGCATGTGATGTTGAAGCATGATTATTATCTTGAAAGACTACATTACTGGCCCCATCAAGCGGCTCAGAAGCCATACTGGAACATCCTTCGAACGTGTCATGATTAGATCTAGGCCTCCGCTTTCCCTTGGCTGCCTTTTCTTTTTTCTTATGCCCAGAAGCTTTCTCTTTCTTTTCATGATTGTCTTTAGAGTCATGGCCATCTGGATTCATTTCTGTCAGGAGATAAATTTATCTTGATCAATAGAGGTCTAGATAGCTAAACAACAAACTGAAAATAAACTTTCTTGATAAGCTAATCTGCAAACTGAAATATAAACTATTGAAGTTTTTAACATGATGTAGGCTTACATCTAAATTTAAACACATTAATTAAAAGGCTGATTGAAGTGACTGATTACACTTTAGAAATAACCTAGATTAAAAATCTAGATCTAGATCTGGAAGACATTGGATAGAAAGTTTTATTGTTTAAATATTTATACTGAATATATATTATATATCCTTATATAAATCATCTAGTATATATATCCTATTTAAATATAAAATATTTTATAAATTATAAAAAATAGATTTCTAGATACAGATCTATATATATATCTATTTTAATTAAATATATTTTAAAATATGGTCAGGCGCAGTACAAAGATTATGAGACACTTGTTAGAAATATCATAGTATCAGAGATCTATATATCCTATATAGTGATCAGATAATCATCATCATCATTCCTTTGAGTTCCTCATAGAACATAAAGCCTCAGTAAAAACACGTCACTCTCCACAGTTTTTTAATGGCTTCCCAGCTCTTTTCTGTCCTCTCAGCTTTATCTAGTACACTGCATAGCCACATTCTTTTGGTCTTCCTCTATGTCTTGTGTTGTTACATCTTTTCTAAGGATGCGACCAACACAATCAGATAAATAGTCTGCATTAGTGTCTAGAATCTAGTACTACTAGCAACTAGACTTCTACTACAATTATTATTAGATCAGTAGATCTCTAGACTATACTCTAGAATACTAGATCTAGAGTAGACATTAATGCTTAGACAAGAATATAGATTTCTAGATAGATCTAGAACCTTGGGCCGTATTTTGGGCATTACTGGTATAGATGATGTACTATTAAGTAAAGTTCCCCTTTCAGACCTTGTGATCTATAGGGCAGATGATGTAAAGGTCATCTGTTTCTATGGCCTACGGTTAATGGGTGTCATGTGACCAGCACAACGACCAACCGCCTTTACTTTTCCCCAACTAATGTCAGGGGTGGACTCAGAGTTTCTGAAATAAAAATCCCAGTCTTCAACAAGATTCGAACCCGGGACTCCGGTTCGGGAGCCAAGGGCTTTACCGCTCAGCCACCACGCCTCCTTACTATTCAATAAATATTGAACTTGGGACTCTAAATCTATAGACATAGGTAGTATAGTGATAGTCACAGTATACTACTATAGATACTACACTAGTGTCTATCTATACTAAACTAATCTATTCTATAGTGACAGTCTATAACTAAAATTAGTATAGATCTAGATCTATTCTATTCAATATTCAAAATCACACACTTTTAAGAAAGCAATGAATGGTAATCTAGATCAGATCTCATCTAGTATGATCTAGTCTAGAGTCCAGAGTCTAGTCCTAGTCTTTCCTAGATTAGCTCTGATTAGTCTGATAGATCTCTCTCGACTATTTTAAGTATTTTTTTGACAATTTAGACAATTATAATTATTCATAAATTATTGCCCTTTTGATGGCCTTAGACGCCTTGCCTTAGTAGATTTTAGATCAATACTAAAATTACTACCTAAGCCTAACGGTTTAAGTTTAGTTAGACCTTAGTCACAGTTAGTCTTTAGTGATTAGTGACTTTACTTTTAGACACTTTAGTCACCGACGCACAGTGAGTCGACTTTAAGTTTAGTTTTTCTAAATTCTAATTCTAGACTACTGACTCAGTCTCAGAATAGTCGTCTAGATCATCTGATTTATCTAGCTAGCTCTAGATCTAGTCTAGATTCATCTAGATAAAAAAAAAAAAAAAAACAGATTCTAGTCAGAATCTATATCTAGTCAATCTAGTCCTAGTCCTAGATCTAAAAGATAAATTTTGTTGAATAATTTAAAATAAATGGGCTCTTATAAATAACTAGATCTAGATGTAAAGTTTTACAGAACGTCAACTTGATTAAAAAAAGATTTCTAGACTACAATCTTGAACTAGTGGTAGTCCAGATCTAGCCACTAGACTAGTGAGTAGAGGAGATCTACTTTGTATTGTTTTGTTGCAAAGAGATGAAAATTTTAAATAATCTTAAAACACGGAAATGATTTGCCTAAAATTTACATAACTTCTCATCTAAAAGAGGTGACATAATTTTTTTTAATGTTTTTTTTTTTTTTAGATTACAGACCTATATATATTAATTTATCTTTTTTTTTTTTTTTGTTATTACAACATACAATTCTTGGCCTGATGACTCACTCAATGATAGTCAGCTAAATCTAGATTCTATAGTTTTCCCATTTTCCTTTCTCTTCTTCTTCCTCGTTCACATGTTTATGTTGGAGCGTCCAGATGACTATATAGACCATAAGACCAATATATGTGATGAACTGTGCAGTGGTTTCCAAATAGGGGAGCTCGAATCTCCATGCATAGGGGAATATAGTTTTCTTTCTACTGGGGTGTTTTGGGACCAGTGTCTTGTTCGGGCCTTTTGGTAAAGAATGCAGTTTTGAAGGACATATAGTAATCATTCTCTGGCTGGTGACACTCCACATGCATGTGCAGATTTCACTGGTAATTTTGAGCTTCCGGAACATATAGCCTATATGTTGTCCCATTCTGTCATGTCCGGTTCTGAGTCGAAAGATTATAGACGTTGATCTTATAATAGGCGTCACCTATCTTATTGTGATTGGGATGAGAGCTTGTCCATTTCTCAATTATTTTATTCACTATTAGTTTCTTCATTTTTTCTTGATAGAGTGCAATATTTAATTGTGTAACGTGTTTGTTCTCGCACACTTGGCGAGTGTGTAAGCCTTCTCATTTCCTCCTAACTCTATATGATGTGCTGGTTGGCCTAACCATCGAATAACATTTTGTTGTTGTTGTTGAGCTTTATAAGTGCTGTCCTGCAATGGGTCATTTTTTATAGGAGGAATCAGAGTTTTCCAAGCTTTGGAGGATTGTTTTCGCATCTGTTAGAAAGACAATCTGACTGTGTGGGGTAAATTGAATGATTTGATATAGGCCTATAATAGCATGGTATAAAATAGCTGATAGTTCTATTGCTTCCCTTTCTGCTCTGTGGCTGTCAGGGAGCTCTCCAGTTGCAATATATTTTTCTAGTTTTTCTCCATCGGGCCATTTGATGAGTATTCCAGCGCCTCCATTTGTGGTGGCTTTATTAGATGATCCATCCGAGTAAACTCTGATCCACTGATTGCTATAATGGTAATTAGTTTGAAAAAAGAGTTCAATATTTCCTTAAGCTCTGTTGGAACGTATAGTCAGATTTTTTGTAATATTTTCAATACTGTCTCTTATGGTAAGTAGAGAGTTTCGATCCCAGAGTGGAGATTCATTGTGTTGTTTTGTGGATTCCAGAGTTATTTTTTCATACTGTTTCTAATTTTTTAGGTTTAGAAATTCCTTTATGAAAGTAGTCCTTTTGAAACCGTTTTTGGTGCCAGTTTTTTGTGGACTTTATATATTTTTGAGTGGGTGTCTCTCCAAGGTTTCCAATTTAGGGAATTGGGAACGGATTTTTATTTCTCGTCTTTCATCCAGAGAGATCAGGGCAGCGGTTTCCTAGCTCTTATAATGGGTGTTGTTTTGATTGCTCCTGTAATTATCCTTATACCAATGTTTTGAACATTGACTATTTTCCTTAGGCTGGTTTTGGGCTGCTGAGCTGTGGCACCATATTCTAGAACATGTCTTATGTAAATGGTAGGCCTATAGCTATTTTTCAGAATGTTGTGATTACCTCCACAGTCTGTGCCAGCTAATGTTTTCATTCCCATTTGCCTGATTTGCTGTTGACGATAAAACACGAAAATTTAATCTGACATCATTTTTTCCGGTTTTATATAGGTAACAACCATCGACGACGATCAATGATCGAAACCGCAGATGAGGTTAAATTTACCAAAAACGATTTTCTATTCGCTATTTCGACCCAATGTTTGACATTAAACGTCTGATGATGTCTTTGTTTAAAAAGGTACTTTAATTACTGGCCTTTAATTTGAGGGATAAACAACAATGAAAATAATAATAAAAGAGAGGCGGCCTAAATGTTTGTGGAAATGATTTGGGTTGATCGAAGGATGCCAAAAATTATGTAATGTTATTGCAATGATGGCTGTTCCACTTAATATTATTAAGTATTACAAGTAATAAAACGGTCCAAAATTATTTTGTTACGAGGAGAGGTATTTTAGGTCAAAGAAGTGTGTGTATTGTGTGTGAATGGGAGAGGGGAGTTATATAATATGCAGGTAGACTACAAGGCTACAACTGGGCCTAAGAAATGTTCGTGGGGGTTTCAACTGTAGCGCAGTAAGTACGGTTATTTGCTCGTATATAGGTCTGTGCAATAGACTTATAGACAAGATCACAGACCTATATATTTTAAGAGACTCTAGATCTAGAGTCTAGAGAATAGACTAAGTCAGTGAATCGCTGTAGTCTATAATACGAAGTCTAAACTAGACCTTCTTAGATCTAGATCAGTAGATGTGAATCTAAAAGTAAAACTAGATAGACCATAGTCTATTTATTAAATTAAGACAACTTAAATTAAGCCTATTACTATTTATATAAATAATAATTATAATACTGTGAGTGTGACACTCAGACTCAGTCAACTCAGTGTTATAGTGTTAAGACTTTAATTCACTTTAAGTGTTTAAGTTTAAGAATTAAGTCAAAGTGTATGTATGATAGACTATAAAAAAAAGAAAAAAAAGTATAGTCAAGTCTGTCTATAGATCTAGTGACTATGAGTATAGGAATAGAATAGATCTAGTATCTACACTACATACTCTCTAGAATCTAGATGCTAGATCTAGTATAAATATATCATGAATGAGTATAATGAGTGTGTATGCCTAAATAATTATATAATAATAATTTAATGCTTATCTTCGAGTCCGAAGATTTGTGAGGAATGCAGTATTTTCCATGGCTTTGCAGCCTCAGCTGTGACCTATATTTTTTGCCACATCCAGGGCAATAATATAGCCTAATAACCTAATTAATATCTGCTGCCTGGTCGTGCGGTTTGCGCACTGGACTGTCGTTGGGATTTATCGACGGTCTAGGGTTCAAACCCTGCCCGCTCAAATCCCCCGTCGTTCTGCGGGAGGTTTGGACTAGGAAGTAAACTATCTTCAACTCTGAAGGAACATCCGAATTATGTAAAACATTTTACAAACATCTATAGATTTTGTGAGTATCAGTCTACTTCCACTTCTCCTCTCCGAAGGCAGGCTACTTTTTCATATACCATCTGGTAGTTTATAACTCAGAGTAGCAGAGTAGATCAATACTAGAGTCTGTAATAATAAATATTAAATATCATTATATATGATACTTGTACAAAAATGTTCTTTGTAAAAATGTTTTACAAGTTGTAGATGTTCCTTCAGAGTTGAAAATAATCTACATCCTAGCCAAACCTCCTGCAGCATGATGGGGAATGACAGTGGGCAGGGTATGAAGCTGGGATGTCTAGTGCACATACCCATGACCAGGCAGCCAAGTCGAATCCAATCGGTTTCAGCCTCTCAGCCACACATCCAACATCTAAGCACATTTTTTAAAAAGCTTAATATCATTATCACTCTGTCTGTCTATCTGGTAAAAAGTATGTACACGTACATGTTATTTCTCCCACAATCATTCTCGGATCAAGCTTAAACTTTGCACAATTATTCATTGACATAGATAAGACATGAATCAATTAAAGAAGTAACTATTTAGACAATTAATTACTTGTAAATCATATGTTGTTTTAATAGCAGTAAGGGAAACTAATACTTCAGTATCACAGATATGGCTAAATGTGTTCGGTTTAGTCCCCTTAAATAATTGTTAACACATATTTCTCCCCCATGCATTCGCCTATCAAGTTGAAACTTTAATCAATTATTTATTGTACAAAACAAAACGAATCAATATACAAAAATAATTATAATAAATAATTATTAATTATTGGTAATTAACTACTTTGTTTGTTTTTTTTATCAAAATAAGTGAAATAACCTGTACATTATTGGTAGATATAGTTTTAAGGATGGAGTTCTTCCCCTTTAGATAAGCTTTGTGTTTTTCTTTGAAATAGGATTTATTATCTATTCTGTTTTCAGGTGTTTTTATTATTCATCTTATGGCATGAACCTAATTTTACAAGATTTGAATGTCTCTGAAGGGCATAATACAGACATGGCACCAGGCCTGCTGTCATTTTGACAAATTGCAGCTCCCTGAAGCTTTGCTCAAGTTTCAAGCCATAGACAGTCCAACAGCTAAGATTCTCCACAACATTGGCTGCATACACATGCTTCAGAAGAGCTATGCAGAGGCAGTGAAGGTGAGAATGTAGTTTGATCTTTTAGCATTTTTTTTTTTGAGCTAATTATTATAATTAGTCATTCACAGGCACTGCCAGGATCAAAATTCATTAATTAAGTTGTTGCAAAGTTCTTGATTATTATTTCTTGTTATACCTAGTGCATCATTGGAAGCGCAGTGGCTGAGCAGTAAAGCATTTGGCTTCTGAACCGGGGGTCCCGGGTTCGAATCCTGGTGAAGACTGGGAATTCCTTATTTCGGGATCTTTGGGTGCCTCTGAGTCCACCCAGGTCTAATGGGTACCTGACATCATTAGGGGAAAAGTAAAGGCGGTTGGTCATTGTGCTGGCCACATGACACCCTCTGTTAACCGTAGGCCACAGAAACAGATGACCTTAACATCATCTTTCCTATAGACCACAAGGACTGAAAGGCGAACTCTACTTCTTTTCTAGTGTATCATCATGCTCTTATGTGTGTTCTTTTTCAATCCCCCTTTTTTTTTTGGTCTTGCATGTCTTTTTTGGGGGATGGTCTCTTGCAAACTATAGGCACTCAGTAAATATAACTCAGATCGAGACTCAGATACAAATTCCTACTCCTAATCAGGATATTTAAGATCCTCATCTCAGCAGCCTAGCACTAGCAGATTATGACACTCAGCCCTCTAACAAATACCACAACTTGTATTTAAGATTCGTTTATTGAAAAAAAAGTATTCTCCTTCTTCTTCCTCATTCTCATTTTTATGTTGGAGCATTCAGATGACTAGACCATTATATGAGATGAACTTTTCAGTAGTTTCCAAAACAGGGAGCTCTCCATATAGTTTTCTTTCTATTTGGGCGTTCCTTTTCCTATATTGGAATAAAGTATAAAAAGGAATTATTTTTTTAATCATTTTTGTAATCATTTAATTTCTTTTTTGATACTTAGTAAAAACAACAAAGCAATTGAAATGATAAATCAATTTTTATTTTACTTATTATGTCAATATAAAATACATTGTATGCAGCTATAGGTTTTGGTTTACTTGCAAGTTGTGTGTACATTAGTTTCTATTCATCAGAGTTTTCAAGAGAGCACAGAGAAGGACCACCATTTGGCGCTGTCCTATTTTACCATGGGATTGTGTTATCATCATTCACAAAGGTTGGTATTTTTTAGTGTAAATTTTTCAATTCAGAGAAGAAATGTTACAAATGATTTTCAAGGCTTTTTTTTTTATCTTGTAGAACGGATGTAAAACCAGTTTAAGTAACTTTTGGGAGACCTGATTGTTTAAAATCAGTTTAAGTAACTTTATGGGAGACCTGATTGTCTATTAATTTTTTAAGTAGATGATTCCTCAACTAAATGACTTCACCGTCTACAACACAAAGCAATTTTTTTTTTTTTTTGAGCCATCATAAGTATTTCTATCTTCATAGAATTTTCAAATACATAGCTCACAATTAGGTTATGTTTGCACTTCTTTTTCCAAGAAGGTGATTGACATCTTGTACAAGATCTATAGCTTCTTGTAAAATCAGGGTTTTGATTTTGTTTTGAAGTTTAGAATTTTTCTTTATGAGTTATTACTAAATGTTCCGACTCTTAAATCTTAACAGTGCCTTGATGTGCATATTTAGACAAAGAGTGTACTGCCTATGACATTATCCCTCACTCATTTCTAATGGGTAGGGACATTCTTATTCTATTTTTAGCCAGAAAAAACACATGAAACTTTTAATATAAAAATATTTGGCTTGCTGAGTCTTAGCGCTACAAAGCTGGTGCAAAAAATTACAGACTTGAACAAGTCAAGACCTCATGCACACAAATGTTAACTTATTGCCCAGTTATATGATTCTTACTTAGCACTTAAGATAGGACATTGTTGTAGTAGAGCAGTGATGCCCAACCCAATTCGACCTGCGGGCCATTTTAATTTCCGACACTCGTGTTGCGAGCCACATGGCCGAAAATGTACACAACAAAATGAAATTGACCCTAAACAAGTTAATTAGAAACTTGTGGATCTGGTACTTACATTAATTAATGGGATATCAGAAGTGTATCTTTTTTTTTTACGCGTCGGAAACTGGCTTCATTTCTCTACGTAAAATTTAATCAACATTGTAGATAGCTTCATGTTGGTAAATATTCCCATTGATCCTTCAGGCGTAGTTAAATAATCTTTAATTTGCAGCTCAAGCTAAGAATGTTTTGTTATGCGTTTATTGTTGTTGTGCTCTATAACAGCCACACTTTACAAAACAAATATGTTGGGTTATTAGCATGTTCCATAAAAAAGTAAAGATAAATTCATTTTTCCTGGTAGATTCTAAATTCGGAGTCCACTTTTAGTTGCTTCGGCTCTCTCATTTCATAATTTTACTAATTTTAAATGTCATGGTACCAATCCATTAGAGATAAAGGCCCCTAACTTAGGTTAAGATACATTTTCATAGTTTTTTGTTTTCAAAAAAAGGAGGGAGTTTCTACACTTTGTACCGGGGTTTCGGCGGGCCTGATGGGCCGTATTTTGGGCATCACTGTAGTAGAGTATAACTCTTTATTTCTGCAATCTCATCTCAGATATGCTGAGGCGGCTGCCAGTTTTAATGAAGCCAGGTCTCTCATCAAAGGTACAGAAATAAACTACAAACAAATAGGAGCACCAGTCGTGCTCAGTTCAAAACTAGTAAGTAATCAAGCATAAATTTTTTTCTAGTGTTGTTGATCATAATAATTGTATTAAAAATTTCCATATCGATAATAAAGACTATTATTATTAATTTGTTCACACCAGTTTCTATTTAATTCCCCGTTTCCTTAGTTCTTGAGCTATCCATGAAATAGTTTGTGTAAAAACATTAGTTTCTGGTTACCTAGCATGTTAATTTTCTTTTATACATTTTTTTATTGACTTCTAATTGTCCTACCATTTCTCATACTGCAGTGCGAGGCACTTAGTATAAACTAATTTATTTAGTGCTTCTGTCCTATTCACTTTTGCTATGACCTGGTACTTAAAAAAAAAAAGAAATATTTTGTGCTTGATGTTTTAGGTTGACGAGTGTTTGCATGTGTCCAAGGAATCACAGTCGAAGAAGGTATGTAGTTTTGACATGATCCACTTGAATGAAATGGGGTTCTCAATAAACATTCCCCATTGTAACATTAATTTCATGACCCGAACCTTTACTGATGCAAAACTACTTTATGCAAAAGCCTATAACTGGTTAAAAAATGCTATTGCTATTAGGTCTGGTATTTTAAACAACAGTCTTGAAAAAGTCGAATAAAGTTTTTTTTGTATATTCTTACAGGTTGTTTTAAAAAAAAGTGTTAATATCATTACAGAACAATATAGTCAGCCATGATATATAATAATACATTTCATTCACATTTAGCGTATTATTGTGCATATAACCCGCTGGTTATACAAGTTTTTACAAATGAATGACAGCTGTGTGGGGTAGATAAAAATATTTTACTCATAAACAGCATAACGGAAACTTTGAACATACCAGTGGGGTTTTATAGCCCCTATAGTTTGTGACCATATGATTGTATTTCATGCGCGTGATGCACTCTATGTATCGCTTGTTAGAACAGCAACCCAAGCATGATTGCATCTATAGGGACAGATGTCTGATGAGCAACAACTTTATGTATGGGTTGTTTACTGCAAGCCACGCTTTGCACATGTGGGTTGTACAATTTTGTTTTTAATTTTTTTTTTGTAATTAATGTGGTTTACACATATGTAATATGTATATTTATATATGCACGAAAATATGGTAAATAGACAAATACAGATTTGTAATTAAAAAATTATGCAAATTAAAATCAGTTCAGCTTTTCATATTCTTTTCTGAGAAAGAGTTAAAAAGCCAGATTAGGTTTCCTATTAATTATTCATCTGCATAAACCGTTTTTAAAATAACTTCAAATGAACTTTTTGCTTTGATAATTGTATGTGTCTAGATAAACTTCCAGTTATATTCATTTATTTTTCATGTTTTTTTTTTTTGTTTTTTTTTGCTTTTAACTAGAAATCAGCCGGGGCTTTTTTGATGACTTGCATACCAAGCTATTGTTTTATCTGACTGTAGTTATGATAATGTATCTAAACTATCTAGTCACTCTATCCCTGTATCTTTGGTGTGATAGTAAGTGTTCATATTTTAGTCTTTTCTCCAATGTTATATTTTGTTTTTCACTTTCATTCGCTAGAAACACTGCCAACTTCCCATTGTTGCTATCTCTGATTGCCTCTTTAGACCTCCAAGAAGTATGGTAGACAACCTTGTCAAACAGGACTTCTTGGGCAAGGCAAAGGTAATCCAATAAGCAATAACATATTTGACTTTTTTAAAAACAAAATGAGTCAGTCAAAACAGATAGAAAAAAAGTAATAATGATAATTGTCATTATTGCGGGTGCATTTAATTAGAAGTCCCTTAGTAATAATTTGTTACAAAATGTAAGGATTTAAAAAAAAAATAGTGCATTTGTTTTTGTGTTCAACATCAATAGGCCACATAACAAATCAGTAGATAAAATAAAATAGATAAATAAAATAGATAAATACTCTTTATTTGCCAATCTAGGAAATGCTTTTATTTCTAACCCTTAATACAATATTTTTAATGGACAAAAACAACATAACAATCCATAAATTGACCACTTAGAATCATGAGTGAACTAATATTTCTAATTGCAATGTAAAAATTGTTAAAAACTTGCTGAGCTGCTTAAATAATTTAAATCTGTGTTAAAAACATCATTCAAGCATTAAGTTTATATTTGATTGACTGAATTCACATTTTTTATTTGTCTCTGTTATTAGATTGTTGCATCAACTGATTCTAAAGATGCTATTGGAGCTGCAACTCAGCAGTCTGCTGTGCAGGTAAATCATTAATATTAATGGTGATAGTCATTATTTTATCAGCCTTAGTAAATAATACTTTACATCCACTTGTTATTTATGTAGACAAGATGTAGCATAAAGTGGCTGAGTGGTAGAAACTTGACTGCTGAAGCAAAGTCTGTAGTTTAAATCTCGTACACTTTAAGTGATGGGCTTTGATCCGTCTCTGATTTGGCTGCTGTACTAATCAGTAGGCTATGTCTCAAAAAATACTTGTACATTTCATAATAAGTCCTTTTGGTCAACTAAATTAAGTGGAAACTCCAATAAGATGATGAGTGAATTTATTTTAAGAAATTTTTAGCATTGACTTCACCTCTGGAAAGTGTCTCCTGACAAGAATCTGCAGTAAAATCATAGTTCCTGGTTATTTGCAGTGCACTTTCAGGCAAAACCTCATGCAAACAAGTGACATACCAGCTGAATAAATATACTTCAAAGAACATGGCTGAAACCTGAATCATGCTAAAATTTGTCCTTGCCTTCAACTCATACCTAACATCTGTGCTAACAATAAAACATTATATTCACTAACCTGCTAATAAATGAAGTTTATTTGTTTATTCACTTTATCAAGAGGCCCAAACAAGACTTTGCCTTAACTCCTGTAGAAGAAAAACTATATTGAAAAAAAAGCCTGATCTGGAAACCACTGTACCGGTCATCTTAGATCTAGGACTAATTATCTGGATGCTCCCCGCGGTGGCTGAGCGCTGAAGCGCATGGCTTCCGAACCAGGTGTTCTTGGTCTGAATTTCTGAGAAGACTGGGATTTTGAATTTCAGGGCGCCCCATGAGTCCACCCAACTCTAATGGGTACCAGACTTCAGTTGGGGAAAGTAAAGGCAGTTGGTCGTTGTGCTGGCCACATGACACCCTAAATGCAAAAGAAACAGATGAATTTTACATCATCTGCCCTATAGATTACAAGGTCTGAAAGGGAAACTTTTTTACCTAAATGCCCAACATAAAAAAAAAAGGAATAAAGTTCACCTACACAAACCATTGACTTAAAAATGTTGAACCTTAATGTCAATGTCATTTAAACTTTAAAATCTGCTTAAGAGGGAATATTTACTTCTTTGGCAGATGTATCTTCTATTCATTGCAGTATGGGTAATACTTGAGTTTTGTTTCTGCAGCCTTCCAGTACCCAGTCTATGTCTCATTCATCACCTGGTTTAATAAAGAAGGATATTACAAATATACCTCGTCCACCCAGTCGGCCACCTCCTCGTTACCCGCATCATAAGGGTGATTCCACAAAGGTCAGTATTGATAAAAATGTTTTACATATTTCGGATGTTCCTTCAGAGTTGAAGATAGTTTACTTCCTAGTCCAAACCTCCCGCAGGACGACGGGGGATGGGAGCGGGCAGGGTTTGAACCCTCGACCGTCGATAAATCCGAACGACAGTCTATCGCGCAAACCGCACGACCAGGCAGCCATCCAATAAATGACTATATAAATTGATAAATGACTATATAATACTTGTAAATCACAAAGGTCAGTATTGATAAATGACTATATAATACTTGTAAATCACAAAGGTCAGTATTGATAAATGACTATATGATACTTGTAAATCACAAAGGTCAGTATTGATAAATGACTATATGATACTTGTAAATCACAAAAGTCAGTATCTTATCTTATCTTATCTTATATAATACAGACGTTACTTCAAAAAAGAAGATGATTACGTCCTACGCGTCATGCATTTAGTCATGCATATTAACCAATGACTTAAATTCTGCCAAGTCACTGGTTTTCCTGGCTAGCTCAGGCAACCCATTCCATGCTCTAATAGCACTAGGGAAGAAGGAGTATTTGTACAAATTTGTCTTAGCATATGGGACGAGGAATGTGCCTTTATCTTTGTGTCTTTCAGAGTATTTTATTAAATTTTGTTTTTGTATTTGAAGATTATGGTTCAGTGTTTTATGTATGATTGCTACTTTACTTTTGAGCCTTCTGTCCTGAAGGCTTTCTAAATTTAGTGATTTTACTAAAGGTGTTACTCTAGTCAAATGTGAATATTCATTTGTTATGAATCTCACTGCTCTATTTTGTGTCTGTTCTAGTTTCTTAATGTTTTCTTGAGTTGAGGGGTCCCAAACAGAGGATGTATATTCTATTATTGGCCTAACCAAGGTTAAATAACATTTTAGTTTTATGTTCTTATTTGATTTATAGAAATTTCTTTTAATAAATCCTAATGCTTTGTTTGATTTTTTTGTAGTTTCATCAATATGTGGATTCCATGACAGTTTTTCATTTATTATAACACCTAGGTATTTTGCGTTTTTAGTCTGTGTTACTGGTTTGCCATGAATAAGATAAGTGGAATTAATTTGTTTTAGTTTTTTTGTTACTCTTAACAACTGACATTTTTCTGGGTGGAAAGACATGCTCCAATTTGATTCCCATTTCTGTAATTCATCTAATTCTCTTTGTAAAATATCTGTGTCTTGTGTTGTTTTTATTGTTCTATATATTATGCAATCGTCTGCAAATAATCTGACTTTTGTTCCTGAACTAATGCAATTTGGTAAATCATTTATGTAAATTAAAAATAGTAGTGGACCCAAGACTGTTCCTTGAGGTACACCTGAGTTTACTGTTATCGGTGTTGATTTAGAGCCATTTATTATTACAGTTTGTTCTCTCCCTATCAGAAAAAATCACAGTATTGATAAATGACTATATGATACTTGTAAATCACAAAGGTCAGTATGGATAAATGACTATATGATACTTGTAAATCACTAAGGTCAGTATTGATAAATGACTATATGATACTTGTAAATCACAAAGGTCAGTATTAATAAATGCCTATATAATACTTGTAAATAAGAGTTATTGGAGTAAAAGGAATCTTGCAAGTTAACTATAAATGTTTATGTGAAGGCTTTATTATGTTCAGTATAACCAAATATTTAGCCCGACTTCAAAAATCTGGATTTAAAGGATGGAGCCTAAAAAGCTGGATTCCTTTGTGACTCATGAGAGAGGCTATAGGTCTCATAGAGTTAAACAATTGTTGTTACAATGGAAGAAAGTATTGACTATACCTTTTAACAAGGAAATAAATATTGACTGTTTGAAATAATAAGTTTGTTCTTATTTTTTGTCAACAATAATTTTATTAACTAAGTCTAAATTTATTTCAGAGCATCAGAGCAACAGATCAAAGAAAAGAAGACTTGAATCAAAGCCACTTAAACAAAACACATTATCAAACACCTTCTGAAAGTCACAATGTGGACCTGGGCAAAGTTGTTCCTGTGCCCTACTTAGTGACAAGGTTTCAGACAACCCCTGACGGTTCAGTCGACACAGCTTTTCCAGCCTATTCAGTTCCTAACAGGCCAATCCCTGACACACCCACTGATATAAAGATCCAGAAAAACTTTCTGGCCTCGCCATACCTTGTGACTGATCTTTCAAAGTTTCTCTCACCCTCTGGACAGTTGGAGACTAGAGTTACATTGGAGCGGAGTAGCTCCGCTGTTTCTGGACAGCCTAGATCCAGACTAGTAGAAAAAGGAACAGTTAGTTCATATCAGCAGCCTGTCAAGAAACCAACTCGACCACCACCTCCGCGGACAGGTTTTCATTCCGAATAGTAATGTCTTTGTTTTTAAATATATGAATCATCTTATAGCAAATTATTGACAATGCAATATGTAATATGTCTAGTACACAATAGACTGAATAACTATGCAATAACTAACTTTATTTATTATTCATTTAAACTTGCTGTCTCTATCAGTACTGACCATATAAGAAACCGACTTGCTCAGAAGCTCACTTATTGTGAAGAAACAAGTCCCTTTACGTTTAAAGTGCCTTTTAATTGTGAAACATTTCAACAAAACATATATACACGGCAACGTTGTAGACAGATACCCAACCTCACTCGTTGACTTCTTCTCTTCTTGTTTACACACACGTCACTTCCCGCAAGTCCTCTAACTCTCCCATACCCAACACTTGACCATGTGTTACGGTTGACCACACAGTAACCGTGTCACAACAGTCCTCACAGGGCAGAGAAAAATTTTGATCGTATCAAAATTTCATGAACCCAATAGTTTGGGTGTACATTAATAATGTTTTACATCGACAAGAAAAAACAATGCCATCTTCAATTATGATACAACTAATAATGCCTATGACAACAAATAAATCTTCAATAATTTGTTATTGCAAGGGACATTTCCAATTGAACTATCTCAGAAAGCTTTCCTGTTATATTATACAACTTATATAAAAAAAAAACGCATTTAGTTTTTTCCTATGTAACGATAGTATTTTGAATGCCAACAAGTTCAGGTGAAAAATACACAATTAGTTAATACTTTATGTTACATCAAAACATCTTCCAAATTAAGGGAATTGTTTACTTTGTGTTTCTTTCATACCAATTCCTAAATGGACATTTATGACTACAATCAATGCAACAAACATAAAAAAACTAAATTGTAGTACAAATTTCACATCTCTGAATGAAATAAAAAAAAATTCTGGAGCGTACTGTTAATTCAATCTTGACAAGACAGAATTTAAAGTTGTCTTACAAGATATTTGTTAATTTTCTCATAAGCTGATTAATTAATGAACCTAAGTCCAGCGGTCCCTAGACACATCTTGTCAACATGTCAGCAATCACGTTGATTTGTCCCGGAATAGCTTGAACTGTAAAGCTGAAGTCTTGAAGTTTTAAAGCCCATCTAGTAATCCTCTGGTTGGCTAGCTTACTTGTATTGATATAAGCTAGTGGGGCGTGATCTGTTAGTAAGATGAATGATTTCCCAAGCAAGTAACAGGATAGTTTAGTTATGCAGAACACAATAGCTAGAGCTTCACGCTCTATTGTGGAATATTTCTGTTCTGCTGCATTCAGCTTTCTGCTAATGTAGTAAACTGGTCGTAGCATTGCATCACATTTCTGCATTAAAGTGCCTCCCACTGCTGTGGAGGATGCACCTGTTGCCAAGAAGAAAGGGTTTCTTACGTCTGGAAGCTGAAGTACTATGTCGCCTGAGAAGACATTTTTAATGCTTTGCAGGCATTCCTGTAGTCTGGAGCTCCATGTGATCTTGTTTGGCATGCCTTTTTTTGTCATTTCAATTAGAGGTTGTGTAATACTTGTGAAATTTGCCAGGAACCGTCTATAGTAATTACATAAACTTAAGATGCTTCGGACTTGTCACTTTGTTGTAGGTATTGTTAAGTTGAGTATCCATTTCATTCAGGTTGTTCACTAGATTATGGATTTTCATATCGCTATTTTCTGTTTCTGTATTTTCATTTTCATTGTTATAAGGAACTTGTATGTTATCGTTTGTATTTAGCACTTCTTCTGCTTTCTTCTGAGTTCTTGTAGTAACCATGGAACATTTCTGTGTGTATTTTTCTTTCCACTTGTTTAATTCTTCTACTGTGCAAGGTTTAGAGCCTTTGATACAGCCAATAAGGCCAATGTTGTCAGGCTTATTGTCTATTACTAAAGCCTCATGCCAACCACTGATAAACGGTGTGTTGCTACGTGCTACCAGATGTGTAGTTACTTGACCAGTGTCTTTGTAATGTAATGTCTTTGTTTTTGAATATATGAATCATCTTATAGCAAATTATTGACAATGCAATATGTAATAGAAGTCTCGTACACAATAGACTGAATAACTATGCAATAATTAACTTTATTTATTATTCATTTAAACTTGCTGTCTCTATCAGTACTGACCATACAAGAAACCAACTTGCTTCGAAGCTCATATCAAAATAAAAACAACAAATGTCAACTAGTTTATCACTGCTCCAATACAACAAGTATATTTTCTATCACAAAGTACACTCAAAACAAAAATAGCATTAAATGTAAAATGTCCATACACAATGTTTTAAACATACAACTCCTTTTAAATATGTTTAATTATCTTCAACCTTTTTTTTTTTATTGAGACTCATTATATAAACTTTGAGTAGTTTACCATTTTAACATCACATTTTCTCATTTAAAAAGTTGAAACATTATCCTTCATGAAAGATATCCAATCAATATAAGCAATATGACTGTTCTTAAAAGTTCTTGTGCCTTGCATGCTCTCCTTGCCTCAATGTTGTCACGTGAACACCTGCTCTCCCTTCTATTCATTCAGTGGTTAGGCTTCAGGGTGGAAAAGTCTTACGAGTAAGCTGCCATTAGACTTTAAAACTAAAAATGTGAATAAACGATCACAGCATCGCTCTGTTAGAAAGGGAGAAGTAACATTGTCATTTTGACCAATTTGTTATTTAATTTTATTTTTTCTCAAAGTGATATCTATTCATTGTTACAAGATGACTTGAACTTGTTTACAAGCACTTACCAAGTTATCGCTCAAGTGTCAATCAATTTGAATTATAAGTACTTGTACATGTGATGTATACAGACTGTGCCCACCATGTAGGCTTCAAAACTGTTTGCTCTGGTACCCTGACAAAATAGTGTGGACAAAATAGTGCCGATAAAATAGTGCAGAAAAAATATATTTCAGTCATTTTGAAAGAAATACTTTAGATATCGTAAAATATGAATAGAGCCAAAATTTTTTTTTGTTTTAATGTTATATTAATTTTTCAGTCATTTTGCAAGAAACACTTTAGATATCTTAAAACATAAATATGCAAACAGTAAGCAAAAATTATAATAAGTAAAATGAATAATTTCAAAATATATCATTCATTTAAATTTTAAAAGTGTACTTTGAAAACAGGCAAAGATACTTGTCAGATTTATAACACAAACTTTCACAAAGTTAAATTGTAGGAAATGTCACGTAGAAATTCCATCACTTGCTTGTTTCCGTACATTGGCAATATAGCTGCAAGACGTCTGTTAAGTTGAAGGTCCTTTGTCTTGCTTGCAGCTTTACTTCGTTCTCCAGCATTGTACCTCAGAATCTTGTTCTCAATGTTCTTCTGTTCTCTGAGAACAGTTAAAGTTAAAGCTTAGTTATTAAATATTTTACGGATATCAAATATTTAGACTCCTTCATAAAATTCTTGCAGACATTAAACAGTTTATTGTGAACACAACTTTTCCTGAAATCACTTGCTCGCTAAGATAAACCTTATCTTTTCTTGTTTCTGAAATCCCTTGCTGACTGACCTAAGTGGATGTCTGAAGTGTCTATAAGTGTTTGAACGGCCTATACATCCTTAGTTCATCATGGGCAATGTATAGAAAAATTGGATTAGCAAAGATTTAATTAGTGTATCAAGTCATCTCCTTAATAAAAAGATAATCATTAGAGAGGTACTTTGCAACATTGTGTTGATGTCATCAGATGGTTGCATCAACCAGAAAATGAATCAGTTGATTAGTGGGGGAAGGGAAAAGTTTTCTTTATTTCTCAGCCTTTTTCACTGAGCATACCAATTGGGCATGTTTCTCGATACTTGAAACAATCTAGTAAAGGCTCCCAGTTCTTCGAAAGTCTTGATAAACATTTCTTTCTACTCATCGCCTGGTGCTGACATGCTTCCAAAGTTTGTAATCTCAAGTAAATTCTCATTTTGTCTTAAGTTGCTTTGCCTAACGTAGCTTTTTTAAATAATATAACTCACCACTTAAAGTTGGTCCAGACTGAATGAAAAACTTGATGCACCCTTCTCAGCTGCAATGTGTATTGAATGGCAGACACACCCAGATAAAAAGTATTAGGGTTTGTTGTTTTTTTCAATATAAATCCATGAACTCTTTTTTTTTCCAGAAATTACTGGGGCCTTGTCTGCAGCCAGGGAAATACAATGTTCCCATGATACTGAGTGAACTTTTAATTCATTAGGGCAAAAATTGTCTCACCTGTTGCTGATGTTTTACATGCAGCCATTGATAGAAGGTCAGATTTAATAACTGATGAATTAGAATGTAACACTCTAATAACAATAGGAAATAGTTTATTGCTTCCTAAATCATTGTTTCTAGATCTATTTGTGGAAATAGCAAATGAAAACATCCACATTCCTGCTGCAAAACTTGTTGTGCCTTTTGCAGCAGTCTCTTAACATCAGTTCCTTTCAATCTTCTACATTTAAATTTGTCTGCAACATTATTGTGTTTTAACATTAATTAAAACACTATAGGAGATTTGGCAAGACATGATAGCGGAATAATCATTTCCACTGCTAGATTTACTAGCAGTATTTCAGACCAAATTAACTTAAATAGTGTGAAAACCTTAGATTTATTTGCAAAAAAAAAACAACTGTTGATAGATTTTGTCTCTTCATAAAGATTTGACATGCCGTCACTGTCTTTAAACAATAATTAAATGCCTTGGTCAATTTGTCAGGACCTGATACTGGACTATTCATTTCTACTGCTAGTTCTGCAAGTATTAATTCAGACCAAATAATCTCATGTTTTGTTTTTGCTGGCAAAAAAAATGTTAATAGATTTGGTCTGTTTGACATCCTTTGACCAATCCACATGTTTTTGGCTTGCAATGTGTCTATTGATGTCCAGTTTCCCACTATGCTTAATTGAAAACGCACTATTAAATATTCTTTGTAAAAACTTTAGGGTTAAATTCCTATTTTTCTGGAAGGAATCTGTAACTCTTTGTTAGGACTGATTGTTATAGAGGTCTTAAGGCTGTAAAACATTATGATTAAATGATTGTTTTGTCACAAAACTACATACTATATATTTATATTCATATTTGAAGATGAGCACAATCTCATTTTCTATGAACTCGAAGATGGCTAAGGAGTCCTCACTTTGGTTTGAAAAGCTCACAAAACATGGGAAGATGGGGTCTGTTGCAAATTTGCCCACTTTTTGTTTGGATATTTTGATGATGGCTGATTTCCTTGCCTCGTATCTCGAAATACCAGCATTCACTGCTTTACGTGCGAGTGTCAATCAACAGAGCTAGCATTTCCTAGACGTGGGTGGATGTCAATGTCACATTCTCTAAGAGATCTTATGACAGTGTCTTTATATTGTGTGACCCCCCTTGCGAGCGCTTTCAGCATTCTGCTCCCCATAAAGAAGAGATTTCTTTTTAATACTAAACTAAGTCAACTTAAAGATAAGATAATTTGTATTGGTGAGTACTTTCTAATAAGTTTACAAGAGCGGAATTGATGAATTGTTTAATGAACAACTGCCTACTGACAAACCGCGTAAGTGAAGGCTGAACTTCAAGCACCGAGTATTAATATTTACTATATTGTTATTAACAAAAGCTTACACAAACTGCCAAGTTCAAAAATGTACCTTGTGATATAAATGTTTGTACAAATAATGTCTGATTCCATGTTATCTCCTTTATTTTATTTTTTTAAATTCCAATATTCTGCTTGGTTGGGTTTTTTTTTTTTTTTTTTTTTATTTGATACTCAGCAATCCAGTGATTTTAACTCTTTGATTCTGCTGGTGCAGGTATTTTATCAGAAATACATCCCAAAAAAAAAATCTAAAATTTGTATTTTGCTCTAAATACATACTCTTTAAATGTCAATGCAATTATCCCATAATCATTTAAAATCCACTAAAATTTTTAATTAATTGAATTCACCTGTGTTAATGCAACTTATGCTTTGCTCTGATAAAGTTGGGGTGTTGGAGATGGATCAAAGAAAACTTTCATTCTTTTATTTTTTTTAATGGACCAAAATCATTTTAGCAAGAAACAAAATGAAACATTAGCTTTTGTGTCAACTGTTTTGTGTCATATATCATTTTAAAACGCAATCATTCCTGGTGACTTGTGATATTGTCTGCTGTATTATTTACTGCGTGTTGTGCAATGTACATTGGAGACATGTTATTATGTGAGAGCTTTAACTTTATTGATCTTTTGTTCCCTTTCAACCATTCAAGTATGCTATTGAATATTGATGGCTGCATCCGAGGCTGCAATAAAAAAGGTGGATATTTAATGGAGGGATCACTGGAGCTAAATGAATCTTGATGAATGTCGTGTTCTATTGTTGAGCTTAATCCTTAATCTTTGGAATTGAAGACATTGCCATTGTTGTTGAATTATAAAATAAAGTTTTGGTTTTTAAAGACTCTGTAATGAGTCCTCTGAAAGTAGAATGAAACTTATGTGGGAGGATATCTTGTGTTTTAGTTAAGTATTTATTGTTCTATTTCTCTGGGGTTTTTTTTTTTCGTTTTACAATGAAATGTGTGTTGTGAAATGAAAGCATAAAAGATGAAAGCTTAATTCTTGTTCCTGTTAGCTGTAACCTAGATAAAAAAAAAGACCAAGGTTTTTTTTTTGTGTTTTTTTTTGCTGTTTTATGTTGCCAATGTGATGCACGTACTGAGTGCCTTTTCTTTATATTTTTATAGTGACCATGTTTGACATGTAATCAACAATATTACTCAGCTTTTATGGCTACAATATCAATTATGAATAGCTGACATTGTGTCTTGCAATACCAAAACGATTGCTAATACTGTTTTATAAATTTCATCCATTTCTTTGTCTGTATTCCATTTTTTGTTTGTTTTTATTAAGTTTTTATATTGCTGACATTGGTTTAACCTGTTTATTAATTTTTCATCATTTTATTTTGTATTGACAAGTGCTTTCAGGTATACAGTTCGGATATTTTGTTGAAGATGTATAAATTAGTCACTCAGTGGCGTAGCTAGGTTGAGGGGAGGAAGGGGGAGAATTTGAAAATCCCCCGGGCCCCCACTTGAGGGGGGCCCCCAAATGAGTGTTTTTTACATTAAAAATTAAATATTACGCAAAATGCGGGGGGCCCCCAAAGAGGTCAAGCTCCCTGGGTCCCCTAAATGATGGAAAATTCCTAGTTATGCCCCTGTAGTCACTTAGAAATGCTTAGCTTAACTTGCGAATTATACACTAAAGTTCTCATGACTTGTCCTTTATGACTGTTACAATGGAATTGTGTGGTTAAATAAGTCTTATTTTAATGTTTGATGACTCTTAATTCCACATATTTCCAGAGATGCTTATGTAAATGAAGTAAAAACACTTTTAATCCTGAAATTGAAATCATAGAAATACTGATCACACTCTATAAAAACACACAATATATTTTAATTTCTTATGATAGATTCACAAAAGTAAGCATAGTATCTTGAATAAAATAAATTTTGATCAACAGACTGACCCTGCTTAGTATCTCCCCTGGTGCATATATAGCCCTTACTAAAATTTGCTCTCTAACATGTTAGAAATTACACAAAATGAATTTTTAGTACTATGGAACATCATAATAGAACAATAGAATTTTGTTTAAAGACTTCAATGCCAAATTGTTTTGAAACTGTCTCTTGAATATTTAAAAGATATTTTTGCAACGTAATGATGTATTTATTAATTTTAACAAGCATCTACTTTTTGTTATAAGTATGTGTTATAGTTCTGTGTAATATAATGGAGATTTTCATAACATGTATTCAAATTCTTCAATGGCAAGTCTATTGATGTATCTGGTTTTAAAGAAGAAAGTATTGATTCCTATTTTTAAAACCATGCAACAATTTTTGTGCGTTTTTTTTAGTACTAGAATTAAATTAGTAAACAAAGAACAGATCACTCTGAATAACCTTTAGAATGAAAATCTCCATTATCCTTTTTCTTGGTGCTATGCAACTTGTTCCAAACAGTTTAAAACTAATGTAGAATATAAAGATATGTGTGATATTGCACAAACATTTTATTAGTTTTAAAAAAATGTAAGAGATTTTAAATAATTTATTATTTTGCCATTTACTGAGATTACTGAGACGTTGAGTTGTGCTAGTAATTTACAAAATAAAAATTATTTTTAAAAAATATTTTGTGTTGTTTTATATCTTAGAGACTCTGTCTCTCTCAAAAACAAAACAATTTACAAACATCATGTATAAAAAATGTTAAAATAGTAATTTAAAACAATTGCTTTCATAGCATGCTAGTATTACACAATGGTCACAGCCAGTTGATTTGTTCCCAATCTTAAGCGTATGCATTCAAATCAACTTGTTTCTAGGTTTTAAAAGAATAATGTTATACCCTTGTAGATAGAACACAATTTTAAACTTATCAAGTTATAAATGATATCATATTTTTAGCTTTTCCATTATTACTATAAACTCTGAGTAAAAAAAAAATAAGACTGAAATTCTTCCCATACAAAAAAAATCATTATTATGGATTTTTGCTGGTATAGTAGTTTAATTAATTGTAGGTCTTAACTTTTTTTTCTTTTTATCTAGCATATTTAGAAAGGAGTATCAACCTTTTTTTTTTATACTAAGCTTAAATCACATTGTCAGTTGTATCAGTTATTTCTCCTGCTTCCCAATTTAGGATCAAATTGAAGCTTTACACAACTATTCATTGTCCAAGACAATACATGAATCAATAAAAGAAAAACATTAGTGGTAATGTATAATTTAGATGTTTTATAGAAAAGAGGAGATACATTTTGCAGTGTTGAAGAGCTATGTCAATAATTTGCGGTTCTTTCCCTTACAAAAAAACCTTTGTTGGTTTTTAAGTATTTTTATTTTGATTGTTTTGTCTTTTCCTAGCTAGTGTAGGATAGTACTGTCTGGTTTTATTTTGGAATGCTCTCCAGATCTGGGTATTTTTACTTACACTATTAACTTATTCGTTTACTGGAAATGTAGCGTTAATACATGATCTTTTATTGGCTCTACCATTTTGTCTCAAACAGCAGACGTAGAGTTTCTTTACAACACTCACCCCCCCCCCCCCCCCCCCCCCCGTCTTCTGTTTTCCCTCTCAGGTGTGTAAACAGAACGTGAGCGCTAAGGTGAAGGTGAAAGACGCACCAGAACGTGCTCAGGAATCTCTGGGTGTGAGCTGCGTGCTAGGTGTGTTCAACGTTTCCTGGACTGTAAGCTACTCGATTCATATCATTTTGCATGCGTTTCATTTAGATCTTCCTTCGTTAGAGTCAGCGTGTTGGTCATCTTAACAATACATTTATGAATATTAATAGTGACTACTATTAAACTGACCACATCTGTCTAACTCATTACTTTAGCCAAACAAATATTTAGGCCTACGCTAGCTCTCTATCTCTTTTTTTCTCTATCTCTTTTTTTCTCTATCTCTTTTTGTGGTCGTTTGCCAAATAAAAAAATAAGGCGTAATAGAGGGCGAACCTTTATGTTCAACATATTAACCTAGAGAATATTAGCTGTTGAACACAAGTCTCCATTAAAATGCAAGTAACTGCATACCTCAATATTTTCATTAATGTCCATGAATAAATATGTGTGCTATTATTTGTTTACACTCAAACCAACCACCGTAGATGAGTTTGTACTGAGGTACTTCATCTTATATTATGTTATGAGAAATCAGAGCTTTAGAAATATGTTTTGTTAAAAGAGCAATACGGGCTGGATTTGGGAAGGTGGGGGGGGGGGGGGCAGGTGGGGGTTACTGCCCCTGGGTATCCACAAGAAGGGAGCCACCACAATAGAGATTTGACTCTAATCATCAACATCTTTACGTCAAAAGAAGCTCGCAAAGTTTCACTGCTTAAAGAGATAATTCAGTTTTAACAAACTATTTGACTTAATAAATACATATATATTTTTATAGAAATATTTTTTTACTTGTTGGCAATAAATTTTCGAAAGGATTGACGGAAAATATATTTGTTTTACTCGAAAATGATTAGGGGCTTTTGCTCCTTCGTTGCCCCAGAGCCTCCAGACCTCCAAAATCCAGCCCTGTGGAGCAGTGGCTCCCTCATCATACGGACTTTTATTAATTGTCAATGTGAACAGATGTATTGGGTAAATATTTTTATGAATACCATTAACATACAAATTTATATGAATACTCAACTATTTTTTAATGACAGAATGATTATTAGTTTTGTGGTGCAGATTTTAAATCAAATAAAACTAACAGGTGGTAGGCCTACATTAATTTTTTCACTTAACTTTTTTAAGCACTACATACTTTCTAACAATAATAAGATTTAGTTTCTTTTGTACTATCTAAATCGATAAGAAATCTTTGATATCTAGCCCGCATGACCCAGTTTATTGATCAAGTCCGATAGACATATTTTCTTCGTTTCCATTCAATCGGGAAACCAAAAAATTTCTTTAAAAAAATCTTACTTTTCTTATAAATATTTCATTGTGCGCCATTTTGATTTTTTAGTTTATTAATATAAAGATAATTGTGTATTGTTTTTTTTTCCAAAAAACAAAAGCAACTCTTAATAGCACTTTCTCAACAAGATGAATTTGAGGTGTCATTAATGACAGATGGATGACAAGGTGAGTAATTAATGACAACTTATCTTAATGTCATGAGAGCTAAGCCTTATTTAGTTGACAGACAAACGGACAGAAAATAGATAACGTATTTATATTGATGAAAGAATATGGTGGTTGAGTGTCACAGAGCTTGGCTTCTGAACCAATGGGTATCAGGTTCGTATCTCAGTGGGGCACAAGGGATTTTAGGACACCCCTGGGTCCACCCAACTCTAACGGGTTCCTGACATTAATTAGGGAAAGTAAAGGCGGTTGGTCGTTATGCTGGTCACATAACGCCCTCGTTAACCATCGTCCACAGAAATAGATGACCTTTGACCTTTTCATCCTCTGCCATATAGATCTGAAGGTCTGAAAGGGGGAACTTTGTTTTTACTTTATTTATATTTATAAAAAGAATGAACTAGCTGTACGGGCCATCTGGGCAATATCATATCGTCCAACAGAATCAAATAAAAATAGAGCTAATTAATCCCATAACCGCGAAAAAGACAAAAAAAAAAAGGGCAAAGAATTCTCGGAAACCAACATATTTGCCCTACTTGGAATTATCTGAAACAATTTTATTAGTTGGAGTAAATGAAAGTAAAGGTCCGACTGCAAACATCGTTTCTTTTATTTGGGAATAATTTTCTAAATGTTATTACACATTATAATTAGGTTTAGGGTTAGGGCTATATGAAACCAATTCTCCCAAAACAAAGACGATAGAAGTACACACAACAAGACACATTAATTAATCTTTATAACTATGCATATTTCTCATAAAACATATCAGTAAATTACTGGCTTTAAAACCTATCTATATAATTCAGTTGGGTTAGGTATGTCAAAATTTTCAGACGAACAATCGCTCAAACATATACTTGGAGCAAGATTTACATCTTATCTTATAACCTGCAGACGTTCCATCAAAATATAAGATACTTACATCTTCTGTGTATCCATTTGTTATCCTAGTCTTACATGTTAATTAGATAATCAAACTCTGCTACGTCATTGGTTTTCCTGGCTGATTCAGGCAACCAATTCCAATCTCCAAATGACACCGGAGAAGGACCACTTGTGCGGATTATATGATACATTTTTATTGTAAATAATAATTATTATTTTTAGAATTAAGTTGTAATAGGATCTGTATTGAAAGATTAAGTTCAAAGCTCAAAGATTTGATTTTTTTAAATAAAATATTTTTGTTATTGTCCACTATAAAGGCAACAAGTCCACCTGAGGATTCCCAAAACACTGAGACAGGTGTTAATGATGAGCAAGAAAGAAGAAGAGCAGAGTTACTTATCCCTGAAAATCTACAGGTGATGTGACACATGTTGTAGTACTGGTTTCATACATAGTCACTGCTGTGGAGTAGAATGTTATAACGACTGTATCATTACAGCTGTATCTTAACAAGCTAAGACTTCACACTTGTGCAGACATTTAAACAATAGTAGTGGAATGATAAGCAGTAGCAAAAGTAGTTGTCATACACTTAAAGGCGCTTGTACCTGTGACACGTGTGTGTCATTGATACACATATACACCTGACACACACCTGATGATGAATAGTCATGTATGTAAGAAAACAAATGTGCTCCAGACACATGTACACCTGACAAACGTGTACACCTGACAAACACACACATGTACATCTGAGACACTTGTACACCTGATACACGTGTACTAGTGACACATCTGTACACCTGACACAATTGTACAAATGACACGTGTGTACACCTGACACAATTGTACAAATGACACGTGTGTACACCTGACACAATTGGACAAATGACACGTGTGTACACCTGACACAAGTATACACCTAACATACATGTACACTTGACACAAGTGTAAGCCTGATACATATGTACTCCTGATATGCATAGGGCACAATTGAGCACATGTACATTTAACATTATCATGCAAATATGTATTTTAAATAAGTTTTTTAACTGGTCACAGAGACGTAGCATACTTAAGTTGCACAGAAGTAGATATTCTTGATCTAGTTTAAATGCCTATTGAAGTATGAGTGGCGAAAAAATAAGATAATGAGAACTGTAGTGCATTCGAATTGTAGCCTTCTAACAAGCAAAACGTAAAAAACAAAGGGGAAGGAACACCATATCTCTGAATACTGCAGTTTAACTCCCTTTTAAATATACAAAACAAAATGTATGTCGAGATAGAATGTAATCGCCCAAAAGAACAACTGCACCATCACAACTGCACCATCACAACTGCACCATCACAACTGCACCATCCTGCTCTGACACCAATTCATTTTCATGAGCTGTAGACGGGAATACCGTTACTGATACTCTCAGAGCTTAGGGCGCTCCAGTCCTGGTGTTTTTCTTGAAATCATAGCACGGCAGGTATTGGAGCATTCAATTATTGAGCCTCTCTCTTAGATGAATAGCCTAAAATCACCATATGCCTCTCGCCAGAACCAAAACACATCATCCTAAATTAAACTATCTCGGCATTGCTTTAGCATAAACTAGATTCTCAAATTGGTCTTACTCCAAGAGCCAGACTTGCACGATGAATGCCTTGAATTGGAGTTTGAGCAATCCTGTCATTCGATGTAAATAAAATCATTACTTTCATCACTTGTTTTTCATTCCTCTTTAGTAGAAAAAAATGTCATCTCTTCTTCTTTACCTGTCCTTTCAGCTTTCAGTGACGTAGCTAGAAATTTGTTATCATTTGGGGGACCGGGGGGCTTGACTTCTTTGAGGGCCGCTGCATTTTGCGTAATATTTAATATTTAATGTAAAAAAAAACCCACTCATTTGGGAACCCCCCTCAAGTTGGGGCCCGCGGGGGGGGGGGATTTTCAAATTTTACCCCTCCCTCCCCCCAACCTAGCTACGCCTATGTGTCCCTTTGTCTGTTGGACCGTTCTGGCATCGCATATGATCTGTCGACCGTCTGTTTCTATTCCTCCCTGTCTTTTGCCGGGGTTAGAGTCTCTTCCATTAACATGCCCGCCCATTCCTTAATGTTGTCATTATTTGATCCCCAGGTAATAGATCGAACATGGAGCGCACTAAATGAATCGTAACGTATAGATCTATTGTATTTCTTTGTTGTCTTTTTTTAAAAAATGTAATTTGACATTTTTCCACTTCACTCACTTCCATTTTCATTTTCCCTTTTCGTCTGAAGCCGTGAAGCCATTAATCTCTCAAATAGGAAGCCGAGTCTCCATTTCTTTTATTAATTCTTCTCTCTCCTCCCCCGCCCTTGCAGTCTCCACATGTGGCTCTGTGGTGTTTTAGTGCTGACGAGGAACTCAAAAAACGCCACCTCTTGGTTTGCGGACACCGAATCAGCACGCGGGAGAAGTTGGCAGGAATTAAACGCGATATTAAATTTCTCGTCGCCCAGCAGACGACTCACCGAGCAACTAAGTTAATGGCGGATGATCTATATTTGAACCTGCTGGCCACTGGCGTCACAATGACGTCATACGTCAACTGGTTTCGAGAGTCTGAAACGTTTGTTGTTGTTTTTTTAAAATGTATTCCTTTTAAAATGAAACCAACGGAAGTGTTGCTTTTTAAAGTTATTTGAATCCTGTCCTTTAAAAAAACCCAATTCAATGACAAGAGGCTGACTGGTAGCCTATTACATTATCATAGCGTTTCCTTGCCTTGTTAAGAAAGTCTTAACTATTTCTCTCCGTAATTATTTACCACATTCTGATGGAATCAACGTTTGTGTAGTCGGTTAGGAGAGAAAGAGTTAATATATGGTATATTAACCTTTGGCATTTTACAATCTTAAGTTGTTGTTTTTTAGCGGCCCCCGAAAGGGGAAAAGAAGCTATTATTTTTGTGTGGCCTGTCTGTCTGTCCGTTTAGATCTCAGAGACGAGAAGAAAGATAAAAATCGGATATCATGATATTTTAGATCATTCAAAGTTCTGATGCAACGGTTACTTTTTTCTTTTCCGAAAGTGAACCATCTAATTTTAAAATTATATATGCTAGCAGATTTAAATTACACCACTTTTCAATGCAAAACTTCAGGAAAGATAACTTTTTTTTTAAAAGGTCATGGACTTCTTCATTAATAAATCAAGCTTCATTCACAGAGTTTTTTAAATTCCATTTTTTTCTAAAGCAGCAATAAACAGTAGCGTAGCTAGTGTGGGGTGGGGTTCGGAGAATTTGTAAATCCCCCCGGGCCTCCACTTGAAGGGGGCCCCCAAACCCCAAATGAGTATTTTTTACATTAAATATTAGGCACAATGAAGAGCCCTTAAGGATGCCAAGCTCCTCGAGCCCCCAAACGACGGCTAATTCCTAGCTACGCCCTTGGCAAGAAAGTCATATGCTTTTTCTTTTAATTTGATCAACGTAGTTTTCATGTTTTCTTTTTTCAAATCAATATTTTGTTCTCAAATTCGGGTCTTTGCTCTAGTTGTCATGAGCGTACAACTTTTGATGCTTATTTGAATCTGTTAAAGAATGAGTATCCATCACATCTTTCATTTGAATATGGAAGAGTAGGAGCCATTCTATTCTCAGTCGGTCAATGCGGAATTTCACGTACAGATCCTCGTGCATACGCCAGCTTGTTTTTTCAATGCCCAAAAGAGGATTGTGAAAATCCGAATAGAAAAAGAAGGGTGGCTGAGTGGTTAAGTGCTTGGCTTCCGAACCAAGTGTCATGGGTTCGAATCTCGATGAAGACTGGGATTTTATTTCGGGATTTTTTAGGACCCCTCCGAGCCCACAAAACCTGGGGAAAGTAAAGGCGGTTGTGGTTGTGTTGGCCACATGACACCTTGCTCTTTAACTTTTAGTTAAAGAAACAGATTACCTTAACATCATCTGCCCTATAGATCGCAAGGTGTAAAAGGGGAACTTTACGCTTAAACAAAAGATTCTCCTCTTTACTACTAAATTTAAAAAAAGGGGGGCTAAAAAGTTAAGACATTTTTGGGGGAGGTGGCTGAGTGGTTAAGAGCCTTGCTTCTGAACCTAGTGTCCTGGGTTCAAATCTCGCCGAAGACTGGTATTTTGAATTTCGTGATTTTAAGGCGCCCCTATTCCACCCAACTCTAATGGGTACCTGACTTAAGTTTGGGAAAATAAAGGCAGTTTGCCGTTGCGCTTTCCACAAGACACCCTGCTCGTTAACTGTTGGCCTAAGAAACAGATGACCTTATCATCATCTGCCCCATAGATAGGTCTGATATGGTAAGTTTACGTTTAAACAAAAGATACTTCTCATTACAACTAAACCAACGGCCTAAAAAAAAAGGGGGGGGGGGGGTGTAACAAGAATGTGAAGGGGGAGGGTTATATTAAAATTACTTCACATACTTCTTATTTTCTATAACAAGGTCGTTGAATTTAAGTGCTCTTTCTTCCCTGGTTTCATTATAGTATGGAATGGGTTGCTTGAATCAGTAGAAAAAAACAACAACAATTGCTTAATAGAATTTGTGTCTATAATTAGCACGCAACACTAGGTGAACATAAGTATACGCGAAGGACGAAATTATCTTCTTCATTAACTGAATGTCTGTAATTTATAAGATAAAAGAGGTGATAATTAAGTCGGGTTATTAAAACATCCTTGAGCTTCTAAAGAGTACAACGGACACTAGAACTGAAAAGAATTAGCATAATTTTAACTCCATCCTGTGTACTTTTAAGTATCAAGATAAACTATTGTTCGTATTGTCCATATGTTTATAAACTGGACCAGAAGTTTAAAAAATCAATTTCTTTTTATTTATTTATTTTATTATTTTGTGTTTTGTCAATATTATATATTATATTAAAAACCTCAGAACAGCACTCACAAAGCTCAACCACAACAGCAAAAAAACTGTCATTCAATGGATACCAGCTCACATACAACTAGCAGGAAATGAGAAGGCTGACACACTCGCCAAGAGTGGGAGAACAAACTCACAAGTAAACTCTGCTCTCTATTCAGAAGAAATGAAGAAATTAATTGTAGATAAAATAAATGAGAAATGGACGAGCTCCCATCCAAATCACAAGAAAGATGATGCTTACTATAAGCTATCCCGACAAGACCAACGTCTAATCTTTCGACTCAGAACCGGACACAACAGAATGCGACAACACATGTTCCGGAAGCTCAAAATTGGAACCAGTGAAATCTGCCCATGTGGAGTATCACCAGAAAATGCCGACCACGTCCTCCAAAACTGCTCTCTCTACCAAGAGGCCCGTATAAGACATTGGCCCCAAATCACCCCAATAGAAAGAAAACTATATGGAGAGCTCCCTGATTTGGAAACCACTGCGCAGTTCATCTCATGTATTGGTCTAGTCATATGAACACTCCAACATAACAATAAGAACGATGAAGAAGAAGAAGAAATATTATATAGATTATTGTTTATCAAATTTTTATTCTCCCATGATGTGAGAGTTTCTGTTGTTTTGCGCTGTGTTGTTGTTGTTGTAGTAATAATTATAAAGTAGATCTAGGTCTAAAATGAAGTCTTAATAAATCATGGAGTTCGCTTTCAACCAAACAACATATAGTAAATTGTATAAATGACTTGATAAAAACTGTATATAACTTGATAAATGATATTTAATCCAAAACGAAGGGGCACAGTCCAAATGTCAACAGTAATACTAAAGTTGATGTCTCGCCATTAAAGAGGAGTGAGTCGTTCTTCTTGTATCCGTCAAATTATCCCATCATTCCTATTTCCGTCATAAAATAGTCTATTTATAGTCTCGTCAAATTCTCGATTTAACTAAACCTATAACAGCTGTTTGTTTGTCTTTGGGTGATTACGTCTGTCAAGTATAGATAGATAGAAAGGCTTATTATCGGTTAAACGAAAGTAATTATTAAACATATAATCATAGACTTAGCTGATACCGAAGCTTATTACATGCTGTTAATTACTATGAATATTTTTATTATTTGATTGGGTGAATCGGTTAAACGAAAGTGATTATTAAACATATAATCATAGACTTAGCAGTTACCGAAGCTTATTACATGCTGTTATTTACTGTGAACATTTTTATTATTTGATTGGGTGAATCAAAAACGTGTAAATCTATGAAACTCACTATTTTCTTTTTTTTTTTTATTGTCAAACCAACAGCCTTTATAATCTTCCTTTTTACTTTGCTTTTCAGAGACTTCTGGCAGATGCCCTGACGTACAAATCCCCCATTAAAGACTTGCGCACTATTGTCCGCTGCGGTGGCGATGTCAATGGGCCGGTCAAGAGGGGGCTCCGGCCACTGCACTATGCAGTGCACTCTGGCAACATGGAGGGTATCGAGTTCCTGCTGGAGCAAGGCGCGAACGTAGACGCCCCAGACGACATAGGTTACAGGCCTATACATCTGTGTGCCAGGAAAGGTAACTCAGCAAATGGAAACATAGCAACATTTGTTTTCAATACTTTTCAATGTATTTTTTTTTTTGTATTTCATAAGCATCAGACGACGACCTATAAAGGGGACTAATTCAGCTTATACCACCACTTCAGTCAAGTACAACTTCTTTCCATTGTTCGAGATACCAAACATAATAATAAATTATCAATAGTTATTTAACTAATTGGTTAATTTTTTTTTATCGATTCTTGTGTTGTCAGGTAAAAGAAACAATTGTGCAAAATTTCAGCTTGAGCCGAGATTTGGTGTGGGAGAAATAATATGTTCAACCTTTTGACCAGACAGACAAGCTTTTTAAAATTCAAAGACGTTCATTTTAAGATTTGAGCTTTCCCCCACTTTATTCCAGTAAAAAAACTTTCCAAATTATATTTGTGGACCTTTTGTACCATCCAATTCTCTAAACAATCAGTGATTGTGAGTTAGTAACTAGTTGATTCCATTCCTCGAAATAGATGTTACGATTCTGATTTTAAAAAAAGATTCACAATTGATTCTAAATTTATTATTTGAACTGTTTTGTTTTTTTTTAACTCCATCTCGTTGTACAGTAACTTCGGTACTAGAAAAGGAAACATTCGGCCCGTCATGTTTACGGTTGAAAACTAGTTGACCACAGAAGCATTAAAATTAGATTTTTGTTTTCCAGCGTAATTGACTGAGAGATTGACGTCATCTAATAGTTACTCGACGTTTTTTGTTTTTTGTTGACAGGCCTCTCTGAGCCTCTTAGGCTATTGATTCAACACGGGGCGAAGGTGGACTTCTTTGTTGAGAACGAGGACAGCTCTGATACCTCTAGACAGCTTGGCTATCTGACAATAGGTGAGTCAAGTCAAGATTGCTGTCTCAACAGTAGCGAGTCTGTGTCAAGCGATACTTGAAAATTAGTAAAGGATCTATAAATAGATGCTTTACCTTGTCCTTCGGATTTTACCAGGTAGCCTGTGCGACGCGGATGAATAGATGAGGAAGGTGATGCTAGATGTAATGTTTGATTATGTTGTTCTTTGTTGGTACTGGCAGAGGCGTAGTCGGGGTGGGTGACCAGGGGGCACGATTCCCCGGGCGCCAAACTCAGGGGGGGGGGGCGCCACAAGCAGTATATATTTTTATGTTATGTTCATGGAAAATGGGGAGGGGGTGCGATTGGTTGTAAAAGATGCAACACGAGTGGCATTGTCGTCATTTAATGTAAGCTAGGGGAGACGACTCCAGAACGCTAGACTGAAAGGTTGCGTTATAGTAGTGTGTTAAATTTTGTTAATAGATTATTACTAAAGTCTACTACATTTATTTCATTAATCACAGGCTTTGTTTATATTGTAAATACATTTCTATTTCGTATTGTTTACAATGAAGTTATTTCAAGTTTTATCAGTTAACAACGGTTTAGTTGTCTACCAGCAGTTTGGTGCTACAATTCATCGACGGTATCAACACTCTTTTAATGTTGTGGGAAGCGTGGTCGAGAGGCTAAGTGCGCTTGAACTTGGCTTGGCTTGGCTACCTAGAAGGGGGCTCGAGGTTCGACACCCGACTCGGGCAGAGTGTTGTTTACTGAGCTACCTAAAGGCAGCACGGAAAACCAACTCCTAGATACCCCTCCCACTCACTGGTCCGCAAATGAGATTGGACGAAAGCGCTCTGAGCATGCTATAAGCATGAAAGTAGCGCTATGTAAAAGCTATAAATATATATGATGAATTTAGTCTAATAGTAGATATAAGTTAGTCAATACCAACTAAAACGTTGTTGAGAAAAGCTTTTTGCCTTAAAACTTAACTTTTTAATGATAAAAAAGGGGGCACAGTCCAAAGTCCACAATGTTAGAATAACACGTCTTAACTCTAACTCTTACCTCTAGGCAGCCTAAAAAAACTCTTATCTATGTTCTGTTGTCACAGATAAATAAATAAATTACTGTAGACATTAATCAATTATAACAGAGACTTTGTGTTTATACAAGTAGATATAGAAGACTCTCTTTTTTAAGACTAAGACTAAGACTAAGACTGCTTTATTGATCCTTACGGAAATTTGTTGTGATTACAAGGACTCGTTTCTCATATAAAGACAACACAACAGAAAAAATACACATAAATACAACAGACAACATAAAGAGTTCATTCAGCGACTACACACAGGTATCTTGGTGCATTTCATGTTCCCTGATCAATGAGTGGCGGTGATAGAGTCTGACCGAGTGAGGTACGAACGAGTTTTTGTACCGCTCCGTTCTTGTTTTGATTGACAGCAGTCGCCCACTTCGCGACGACCTGGCGTAGTTCTGATGGAGCGGGTGGCCGTTGTCTTCCAAGATTTTTTCGATTTTTCTTAGGCATGTTTGTTCAAAAAGTTCCTTTAAATGTGGTAATGTTGTGAGTGTAATTTTTGATGCTTTTTTAATGATGTTTTCTAGACGTTGCAACAGTTTAGATGAGGCGTTGCCTTGCCAACAACTTATTCCGTATGTTAGAAGATTTTGTACAGTCGCGCCGTAAAATGTCTCAAGGATCTTCTTATTTAATTTAAAACTGTTGAGTTTGTATAGAAAAAAAAGTCGCTGGGCTGTTTTCTTTGTCAGAGTTCCAAGGTGGTCTTCCCATGAAAGCTTGTTGTTGATGATAATGCCTAGATATTTATATGCCTTTACTTGTTCTATAGATGTAGTGTTTATTTGCAGTTCACGTATAGTTTGTTTTTTCTTTCTAAAATCTATTATAAGTTCTTTAGTTTTTGTTACATTCAGTTCTAGAAAGTTGTCGGTGCACCAGTTTGTAAACTCTTCTATCGAGCTTCGATACTGAGTTTCGTCTCCTGAAATAAGACCGACTATGGCAGTATCATCAGCGAATTTAATGAGTTTAACTGAGTCATAGATGCTTCTTATGTCATTAGTGTAAAGAGTGTATAGCACAGGAGAAAGTACACAACCTTGTGGAGCACCCGTACATAGTACTCGAGTTGACGATTTGGTGTTGTTGACTTTAACATACTGGGGCCGTTGGGTTAAAAAGTTTAGAACCCATGCTTGCAAGTAAGGGCTTACATTTAAGTTACTCAGTTTGTTTATCATTAGATGTGGCTGTATGGTATTGAAAGCCGAGGAGAAATCTACGAAGAGGACTCGTGCATATGTTTTGGGTATATCGAGATGCTTATAAAGCTGGTCCAAAAGCAATAGAATGGCATCCTCAGTTCCTCTAGCTGCTTTGTATGCAAATTGGTGAGGGTCTAGGCTTTTATTGACTTTTGCTACAAGTTGTTTAAGGATATATTTTTCAAAACATTTCATAACAATAGGTGTTAGTGCTACTGGGCGGAAATCATTTAAGCAATCTATTTTTGGTTTCTTAGGCACTGGTATGATTTCTGAAGTTTTCCAGATGTTTGGAATTACGCACGTTTGCAATGACTGGTTAAAGATATGACAGAAGATAGAAGAAATTTGCTCCGCACATAGCTTGATCAGCTTGCCACTAATTTTGTCTGGTCCACAAGCTTTTGTTACGTCTACTCTTTTAAATAACAATGTCACTTCATCCTCCGTTACAAAATTGACGTAGGGCTCTTGTTTTCCTTTGGACAGAGTGTTGAAAAGTTCTTTGTGTAGATCAACAAAATCTTCTTTGTCAAAACGAGAATAAAAATAATTTAGTTCGTTGGCGAATTTCTCATCATCAGCCACTAAAATTTGTTTTCGTTTTGAGGCGCAGCCTGTTATTTTCTTTAATCCCTCCCAGCATTGTTTTGAGTTGTTCTTTGCAAAGAAATTCTCAATTTTTTCTTTGTATGTTTTTTTCCCTTCAATTATTGCTTTTCTCAGTTTATATTTAGCATTTATAAACTCTTCGTTGCTAGCCTTATACTTTGTTTTCTTTTCAGTAATAAGGTGTTTGATTTCTTTGGTCATCCAGGGCTTATTGTTTCCATAGACTTGTATTGTTTTTGTTGGAATTGTTAACTCCTCGCAGAATGATAGATATGAGGTAACAGTTTCTGTTAGTTCGTTTATGTCTGGACAGTTCTCAATAAAGATTTCCCAGTTAGTTTTCTCAACGCATCCTCGTAGTTTTTCTACAGCCTCTTCAGACCACATCTTGACCGTTTTTATAACTCTCTTTGTAGTTTTAAGAGTATGTTTGTAATTTGGTATAAGATGGAGTAATACATGGTCAGATTCTCCAAGTGGGAACAAACTTTTACATTTGTAAGCCTGCTTAATGTTTACGTAGCATTTGTCGAGCGCTCTGCCCTGCCTTGTGGGGAGGGAGACATACTGGCAATAGTTTGACAGTGTGTTGTCAATATTTAGGTTGTTGAAATCTCCAGTTACGATACAAACAGAGTCCGGGTGTTTTGATTGTACATTGTGTAACACATCAAAAATTATTTCCGACGCAGTCGCTGTGTCAGCCGTCGGTGGTATGTACACAACAACAACACACACCTGGGTGAATTCTCTAGGCAAGTAGTAGGGCCTAAGTGTGACACACATAAGTTCAATGTTAGGGTCACAAATTTTATTCCTGATGTTCACATTATTGGCGTTGCAGTATTCCTTGTTTATATAGATTGCGAGTCCTCCTCCTTTTGACTTTCCACTATTAATTGTTCTGTCTGCTCTATAAACGTAAAATTTATCGAGATCAACAGAAGAGTCGGGTATCGTATCATTGAGCCAGGTTTCAGTGAAACACATTAAGGAACACTCTCTAAATTGATACAGATGTTCACAGCAACCTGTTAATTCTTCCATCTTATTTTGTAAAGACCTAACATTGCCTGTTACGATGGGTGGAAGGAAGCCTCTTTGTCCTCTTCTTCTACACTTAACTCGTATTCCTCCTCTACGTCCTCTCTTCTTACGTTTTGCGCTAGGGATTTGTTCGGTTACAGCCTTGGGCTTAGGCTCGTTATTAGGTTCCAAGATGGCGGGTGTGTTGTCCATACTGTCAAGCGTCTTACCACAAAACTCCACTGAAATACACGTTTCCACACAAATTAAAATCCATACCAACATTAGAATCCAAAAGACACAGTGCACATCCATTGAAACATTGAGTAGTAACAAATTACATGAAATATTAACAGAAAAAAAAAAAAAAAAAAAAATTAGAAAAAAGAGTCCGGTATAATCAGGTCGCCTGCTGTGCAGCGCCCCGGAAGTAATATATATTTTATTTATATTTTATTACCCTACTTCCTGTTAATTACTTTCACACAAAACATTCACAATAAACAATGACGCAATATAAACATAATAGCACATCCTTTTTTTTAAAGTTATTATCACATCCTTCTTTTAAAAGTTATTAAGACTTATATCTACTAGCAACCTTAACAACTCGACCACTTCTGGTTGTCTTGACTGGCACAAAGTTCTCTAGACGTTGGTCTATAACTGTCTGTTTCGTTTGTTTTGCTGACTGATTCAGGCAATCCATTCCATACTCTAAAGGACACTAGGGAAGAAGGAGCTCTTGTACGAATTTGTCCTAACATATGGAATAAAAAATGTGCCTCTATCTTCGTGTCATTCTGAGTATTTTATTAGTTTATGTTTTTCTATTTTTAAATTATGGTTCAGTGTTTTATGTATTATAGCTTCTTTACTTTGTATTCTTCTGTCCTGAGTGTCTCTAAATTTAGTGATTTTACTGATAATGTTACTCTAATGTGGATATTCGTATGTTGTAGGCCTACAGCTCAGTGCTGTACTTTACGTTTGTTCTAGTTTCTTAGCCATTAATTCTGTCTCCTAGCTAACCCGAGATATGTTTTTAATCTACCTTCACGTCACTAAAGAAATTCCCGATTTTTACATCCTTCTACGCACCAGCCTAGTTTACTATTAGCCTACAACTTATTTTGTTTTTGTGCGTTTGTTTTTTTTTGTTTTTTTTTTGCTTCATTGATGAATTGTTTTTCTTCACCTTATTTTCTTCCTAAACCTTTCAGCATTGTACAGATTATATGGTGGTTTAAAGAACAGTATTTAGTTACTTACTTTAATATGTAATATGAACAACTTAAAACAATCTGGAAAGACAATGGAACAGCCCATGACACTAAAATCATAATGATGCGCACCTTGATCATGACCACATTTTTATAAGCTTGCGAATCTTGGACGCTAACTGTAGCAATGAGCTGAATTGCTATAGAAGGCTCCTATATATATTGGCCTCCTTCAGTCGTAAAACGACTATGGTTCATCTCGAACACTTTTTCATATGGCTGTGGAGCCCCATCCACATATATTTACAGGTCAATGTGGCTTTCGGTGGTAGAGGAGCTGGCCATTTTCCGTGTGACACGCTTTTCTTCAATAGCTGTCCATAGCTTTCTTGGTCACCGTCTCTCTCCAACTAGTGCGGTCTAAGGCTATGTCTTCCCAATGGTCAGTGTCAATGTTCAAAGTTTTAAATCCCGCTTTATCACATACACGTAACAGAGGTGGTAACCAGTTTTTCTTGAGCCAGACGCAAGTTGCCCGTATAGTATGATTTTCGGCATAGTATTGTCCTCCATCCGGCAAACATGTCCGAGCCAGCGCAGACGGCGTTGCCTGAGGATTGTAAAGATGCTGGGAAGGCCCGTTTTCGCGAGGATCTCGGTATTACACACTCTTTCTTTCCATGATATTTTTAAGATCCTTTGAAGGCATCGCAAGTGGAGTGAGTTTAGTTTTCTCTCTTGCTTTGTGTAGATTGTCCACGACTCACTGCCGTACAGTAGCGTGCTACGAACGTATGCCTTGTAAACCTCCAATTTAGTCGCGTGGTAAGCTTCTGGTTTTCCAAACCTCTTAGTCGGAGTCTAGGTCCTATGTATCAAATACAAAGACAAGCGAACTAAATATTTTTTGGCCATATCATAAGGTTCTCGTAGCTTCCTTCAGGGAGCAGCACCAGGAAAACTAAGAAGAAAGCGATGGGAAAGCATAAAAGAATGTAGTGGCCTGCTGTTGAAAGAGATTCTATCCTAGGCAAAAGACAGGGGAATGGAGAAACACTGTCGACAGATCATGTGTGATTCCCCAACGATGCATTAAACTAAGGGATAGGTGAAGGTGAAGTCCTGAGCTAACCATTCTATATATAGTTGCATTTTAACTAATTTAAAGATTGAACATGCTTATATTGTTATTTCCTAGAATTGTATCTATTTTAAGATTCGCTTACCTTGAAAGATTACTCAAGGTTTAGTATATCTTCCTGTTTCTGCTACCAACTGACAGTTCTTCATTAGTCATGTGACCAATAGTTTATTAATGTGTCATGTGACCAAATGTTTATTAATGTGTCATGTGACTGAACAGTTTCACAGCTCCGCCTCTAAGCCATTCTCCACCAAGAGCGGAGTAAAACAAGGATGTGTTCTTGCTCCAACAATATTCTTCTTTTCAGTGGTACTCACCGGCGCTTTTAAATCCCTGGAAGATGGAGTATACATCCACAATTATCCACGGTAGATCAGATGGAAAGATTTTAAACCTGGCTCGTCTTAAAGCCAAAAAACGAAGAGCCGGCTTTGTGGGCTTCGAGAAATATTAAGGTTTGGTGGGCCTCGAGAAATATTAAGGCTTGGTGGGCTTTGAGGAATATTAAGGCTTGGTGGGCCTCGAGAAATATTAAGGCTTGGTGGGCCTCGAGAAATATTAAGGCTTGGTGGGCCTCGAGAAATATTAAGGCTTTGTGGGCTTCGAGAAATATTAATGCTTTGTGGGCTTCGAGAAATATTAAGGCTTTGTGGGCTTCGAGAAATATTAAGGCTTTGTGGGCCTCGAGAAATATTAAGGCTTGGTGGGCCTCGAGAAATATTAAGGCTTTGTGGGCCTCGAGAAATATTAAGGCTTTGTGGGCCTCGAGAAATATTAAGGCTTGGTGGGCTTTGAGAAATATTATGATTTTATTGGGTTTCGAGAAATATTAAGGCTTGGTGGGCCTCGAGAAATATTAAGGCTTGGTGGGCCTCGAGAAATATTAAGGCTTGGTGGGCCTCGAGAAATATTAAGGCTTGGTGGGCCTCGAGAAATATTAAGGCTTGGTGGGCCTCGAGAAATATTAAGGCTTGGTGGGCCTCGAGAAATATTAAGGCTTGGTGGGCTTTGAGAAATATTATGATTTTATTGGGTTTCGAGAAATATTAAGGCTTGGTGGGCTTTGAGAAATATTATGATTTTATTGGGTTTCGAGAAATATTAAGGCTTGGTGGGCTTTGAGAAATATTATGATTTTATTGGGTTTCGAGAAATATTAAGGCTTGGTGTCCCTCGAGAAATATTAAGGCTTGGTGGGCTTTGAAAAATATTATGATTTTATTGGGTTTCGAGAAATATTAAGGCTTGGTGGGCTTTGAGAAATATTATGATTTTATTGGGTTTCGAGAAATATTAAGGCTTTGTGGGCCTCGAGAAATATTAAGGCTTGGTGGGTTTTGAGAAGTATAAACGCTTGCTGGGCTTCAAGAAATATATTAAAGCTAGGTGGGCTTCAAGAAATATTAAGTGTTTGTGGGTTTTGAGAAATATTAAGGCTTGGTGGGCATAGTGAAACATTAAGATTTGGTGGGATTAGTGATTTTAAATTTATAACCTTAGCATTTTTTCAGGCTTCATCCCTTTATTTATGAGAGTTAAATCAAGCGCCCTGTTTTTAGTCAGTTACGTCCATTTATATGTGAAATTTGCATATTTTATAAATGTTCAATAGTAAACATTTCCATGTTTTGTACCCATGCAGAGCCCCTAAACATGGCGCTTGAAAACAATCACCTGGAATGCTCACGTCTGCTGCTAGAAGCTGGCGCCAAACCAAACAATCATTACTTCCTGGGCTATGAGATCAACCTGGTGCCGTTAGAAAATCTGGAATGCCTGAAACTTCTGCTGGAGTTTGGAGCAGATCCGAATGTTTTTAGCAGGTGAATTATTTTCTTACACTAACGTTCATAGAATCTTTAGGCTGCTGAAACGTCCGTGGTTCGAATCCTCATCATTATATATGTTTCATTCTATTTTCTTTACCGCCCTCTGCTAAAAGCTCTTAGGTCATAGCCACAATGTTACTTGCCATGTTTAATCTTGAAGCTGAAAACTTTATAATATGAAAAGAGAGAAAAAAGAAAGATGGTATTGTTTTCATAATGTTGGTTTAATAATTATTCATTAATTTTTGGAGTTAGTCTTGGTTAGAGAAAAAACACATGACTAAAAATATTCATATTGTGATGACCAATTATAATTTGTAGAGTTACAACGTGATCTCCAAGAAAAAGTAGCATTCATTTTCAATTCTCCTGGGAAGTCTACTCTTAATGATACTAACATTTCAAATCAATGTAAAGGACGCTATTAAAAACAATTTGTGTCAAAAGTAAAAGAGTTTGACTTTTGATTTTACAGGGTTAAAATAAAAGATCAAAATATCGTACAGCTTGTAAATTACACAGCCAATCAAAGCTCCAGTTTCTGTATATCGGATACACAAATAAGTATCTATTTATAGTTATCCGCCATACAGGGCCGGACTTTGGCCGCTTTTACCGATTGCTCCGAATTGGGACCCGCGCCTGGCTAGGGCCCCACACCTGGCAGGGGCCATGCAATTTATATTTAGCACATCACTATCAGTTATGGCTCTTGTCACAGGCTTTTAAAATTGTAGGTCTTAGAGGGTTAACATATTTAGTATATCTATCTTACGATTGACGTAACTTTAATTAACCCACTGGCGCCTATTGCGTTTGAGTTGCTTCCTTTGCCTGTTGTTTATTAAACGTTGATATACTGATCATATAAATAGTAATAGTTGTTATCTACACAAAATAAGAAGAGGGACCTCAAGCATCCATAAAATTGGGCTCCGCGATTTGTAAGCCCGGCCCCGCCACCATAGATGAACATTTTCAATCCAGTCCATGGTGTTGAGAACGTGACCTTCCAAAAAAAAAAGGGCTGAGATAGAAGTGACGTAGAAGGCAGATTACGTATTTAACATCACCGAAGCGAGGCCTCGTTCAGCTCTATACAAGCTTCAATTTAATAATGAAGCTTGTCCGAAGATTAATGAGGAATGCAGTATTTCCCATGGCTACGAAGCCCCAGCTGCAACCAACATATTTTGCTGCATCTAGTGTAGGCATAACCAATGTTTGCCGGTGGTCTAGTTAGACCTTCTTTTCGCCGTCTACTTCTGTCCTCGGCGGTGGGTTTTCTTTTGGTCCAATTGTGTATGCCGAGGCCTTTATAAGTGACCTCCAGCTGTCTCGTTCTGAAGCCGCCTGTAACCAGGTGTTTTCTTCTATGTTAGTTAAAGCAAGTTGGCACCTAAGCTGGTCTTTTAAGGGTTTTCGTTGGGCACCTCTGTTACGTCGACCACCTTTTAGCTCAACAAAAAAAGACTGCTCTTGGCATACGTTCGTCTCCCATGCGGGATACGTGCTCTGCCCAGCGTAACTGTCTCTCTATACCGTCCATACTGACATGTTATTTTAAGTTTTATTTGGGCTTATGTTTTTCATTTTCATTACATTTAATTTGTGTGTGGACATTAGCTTATTTAGTTGTAATTTGATCTAGTAATTAGCAGAACAAACAGGCCTAGGACGGGCCTCGTCTAACGTGAATGGCGACTACGTTGGTGGATACATATATTAAATATAAATGAATAGCAGTACCAGGGACCAAGTTTTTAAGAGAGAAAAGTAGTGAATTAAAATGCTATGAAAATAAGGGACTGGTCCAGAGTCATTAGCATACGGGCGAAATGACTCTGGACCAAAAGAATGTTTTTTGGACATTCCGATGGTCTAGAGGTTAAGTTCGCTTAGTGCATTATCGCTAGGCGGTGGTGTCGTTTCCAGAGTCACTGGTTCGAGCTTCTGTCGGCTTTAGCTCTATGTTTACGTTGGTGGATGTTGCGGGTTCTGCTGGGTTAAGATAGTATGTTCAGGTCCAATAATCCGTTGAATGTTTACCATTTACAGATGCGGTTTGTCACCATTGATGAAGGCTTGCAGGCAGCACAATATTAGAGCTGTCAGACTTCTTTTAGAACATGGCGCCAAACTTGATTCTCAACCGAGTGACCGTTTCGAACAGGTAATTTGGAATGATTAATAATCAAACTTTTTTTTTTAGAGTAGTCTCTCTTGAGCGGTTCTGCCCATTTTAACAGAATGTGGAAAGAATTTGGACAGAAAAGGAACTAGAACATGTACTAATCATGTTTAATATATAGAACAATAAAAACAACACAGGACACAGATATTTTACAAAGAGAATTAGATGAATTACAGAAATGGGAATCAAATTGGAGCATGTCTTTCCACCCAGAAAAATGTCAGTTGTTAAGAGTAACAAAAAAACTAAAACAAATTAATTCCACTTATCTTATTCATGGCAAACCAGTAACACAGACTAAAAACGCAAAATACCTAGGTGTTATAATAAATGAAAAACTATCATGGAATCCACATATTGATGAAACTACAAAAAAATCAAACAAAGCATTAGGATTTATTAAAAGAAATTTCTATAAATCAAATAAGAACATAAAACTAAAATGTTATTTAACCTTGGTTAGGCCAATAATAGAATATGCATCCTCCGTTTGGGACCCCTCAACTCAAGAAAACATTAAAAAACTGGAACAGACACAAATTAGAGCAGTGAGATTCATAACAAACGAATATTCACATTTGACTAGAGTAACACCTTTAGTAAAATCAATAAATTTAGAAAGCCTTCAGGACAGAAGGCTCAAAAGTAAAGTAGCAATCATACATAAAACACTGAACCATAATCTTCAAATACAAAAACAAAATTTAATAAAATACTCTGAAAGACACAAAGATAAAGGCACATTCCTCGTCCCATATGCTAGGACAAATTTGTACAAACACTCCTTCTTCCCTAGTGCTATTAGAGCATGGAATGGGTTGCCTGAGCTAGCCAGGAAAACCAGTGACTTGGCTGAATTTAAGTCATTGGTTAATATGCATGACTAAATGCATGACGCGTAGGACGTAATCATCTTCTTTATTGAAGTAATGTCTGTATTATATAAGATTCGACAATGTGTCATACTTTAAATGACGGATTAAAACAGCCTGGCCTAGTAGCAGTAACTGGAAGGACCATGTATTCACACGAGTTTTATGAATGACTTGCTATAATGTATTTTATTCACCTAAACGGTCACCTGATAACCATTGATAAAACTACGAAAAATAAGGTCACCTGATATCCTTGTTTGATTCTAATAAGGTGGTAAGCTGTATAGAAGAGATATGGAGGCACGTGACTCATGGGTGTTTGTTTACGATAGGTGAATGAGGTCCATTTTGGGGGTATTAGCTTCAGACTCAATGATTCTGAGAGAGCTGGGTTTCAAAGAGAACTTTGAGGAACAACTTAGTGACCCAATCCAACAGGCGATTCAAAGTCCATTCATTAATTTAAGTATAAAGTATAAACGTAAATCTAATATAGAATATACTTTTTTTCCCCACAGAAAACTGCTATTCATTATGCTATACAGTCTGGGAGCACTGGAATCACAAACGCATTGCTTCGTCGAGGAGCTTTGATCAGCAGACCACCAGGATACAGGTAGGTGGATGTATTAGCTACAGTAACTATCAAATATCTGAGTAACTTTGTTACCTGAAGGCAAACCACGAGTTAAACATGGATTGAAGTGAAGTGAATTGGAATGGATTGGAGTGGATTATTAGCCAAGCATGTAGTTGCTTAATAAGCATGCTACCTAGATACAGGTTAACTAGAATGACTATTATCTGAGTATGCAATAACTATACAGTCATCGAGCTATAAAGGCTAAGCCGATGACTAAATAATCTCATGTAAATCATTTGATCTCCTCCCTACGTCATTGGAGTGAATTTAGTTGTTTTATTTATTTTCGTAGTTTCCAAATGAATCTGTGTAATGAATTATTGGGTACTCTAGAGCCCAAATCAGCTCCCATGAAGGGAAACAATTCAAAGTAACCTAAAACGAGTAGATAATATATTTACAAAGCTAATATCAACTCTGTCTATCTGGCAAAAAGTTTGTACAGATCAACTTCAAACTTTGCACAATTACACTTTATATAAGCGTTGGTATTTTTTTTCTCTATTTTTCTTGTTCATTATACTTTCAAGCAAACTACACTTGCAGACATAATATGTTCCCTTCGTGTCTAACAATACTGCCCCCTTTAATGACGTCATTTGAAGCTTAATTCCTAAATTAGACTTTTTGACTTTTACGAGGCTGCTCGTGTGCATGTGTTTGAACAGAAATGTTGGCTTGCGCTTTCATTTAATTGTGTTGACATGCTGGAAGTTAACAAGCCTAATTACTGTCTACCTCATATTCCTAAATTTAAAAAATGACCACCTTAAGGCAAAAACTTGTTAATTAGAAGTCACAGTTCTTCCTGGAGGGATCAAGGCCGTCTGCTTACTTCGCCTCAAGGCAACGTTCCGCGAATCTTCCATTCTGATTGGCTTCACTTAGGTCAGGCTGGAAGTTCAGCTGGAGGCAGGCAATAAACTGTGGTTATTACTTAGAGGCTAGATCCTATATTTTTTTTGTTCCTTCTCTTTGTACAGACTCTTGTTTCGTTTCGTTGTGTTTTTAATATTGTCAGTGTTGAGCTCTTCTGGTTTGGAAACACAGAGTATACTAATTAACTTAGGCCCATAGACATAAATAAATATAGACTGGCCGATTAAAGAGTTTTATGAGACGAAAATTTGTGACTTGCAATTTTGTGTACTTTATTATACAGCATTTATGAGCAGTATAAAAGTTAAGTATTCATATCTATTTCAGCCATAACCTATATAAGTATTACAATATTTTTACTAGTGTTTTGTTTAATCTCTAAGAATGAAGATCATGCAATTTTTTCATAATTCGGAAATCCGAATACAATAGATAGACATGTTTTCAAGTTACATGAAGTTACTTCCTTCGGCCAGTCTATATTTATTTATGTCTATGCTTAGGCCCTAATCTATCGACTTTTCATGGGAAATTAAATACTTTGTCATCCAGTGTTATGCTTATACTAGTGAATCAGGGCCGGTTTTAATGTAGGGCAGGCGGGCTACTGTCACGGGAACTCTACTAGAAAGGAGGTTCTACAAAAAGCTAAAAATATATCCGAATTTCGACGGGTCAGAAACTTTTTTTCCCTAACATTTTTTTGCGCATTTTCACTATCGCTATTTTTTTTTTAGTCATCATCAACTATTTGTACTATCATATCTCCTATCGACCACTCGTTAAGATCGATAGTGTAGCTATGAAATTTTCAAATGCCCAATTGACTAGAAGATCAAAAGGGAGTTACGCAATATACTAGCAGAAGTTTTAGGGACATTGCGCTCGTTTAGATCGATAGGAGATATGATAGTACAAATACTTTAAGGGTAGACAAAAATCAATTGATATATATATAGACCTGCCGAACTATTTACTTTATCAGGATATATTCTATGTGTTTTATAGTGTTAAATCCATATGACAGATCGAAATTTATTGATTTGAAATATAAAAAAAACTTCTACTAGGAGAAAATATTATTTATTTTAATTATTGACCAATGACCCACCTCCTTACGCCTGTAGATCTCCCATAGGGGAGATAGTAATCAATACTAGATATTAAAAATATATGTATAGCCCTAAGGCATCTCTATGCATCATTTCTTCACATCAATTCTTCACATCATCTCTTGGCATCTTCACATCACATAATTTCTTAACATGATTTCTTTACATCATCTATTGACATCATCACTTCACATCATCTCTTTAAATAATCTTTTGACATCATTTCGTGAAATAATCTCTAATCTAGAGATTAAAAATACATGTATAGCCCAACAGCATCTCTATTGTTGATGGTCTATTTTGTTGATGAGTATATATATGTTAATGGTGCATGCGAGTCCATATGACACAACAACAGAATGAATCAAGAATATACTTAATAACGCAGGCTGATAACTTCAACAATTTAATAAACAATAAAAAGGGCACAGTCCTCTGTCGTCGCTAGCCTAGCGTCGTCCTCTTAGGCGTCTTGTCCGTTATTCTTCTTATTCGTAATCCTACTCTGTTCTTACTCGTCACATTACTTAGGAAAACCCCGATTCACATCAACTTCTACGCATCTTGTGTCAACACTATGCATCATTTCTTCGCATCATTTTTTCACATCATTTCTTGACATCATCACTTCACATCATCTCTTCAAATAATTTCTTCACATCATATTTTAACATCATCACTTCACATCATCTCTTGACATAATTTCTTAACACCATTTATTCACATCATTTGTTGACCTCATTAGCTCAGATTTCTGTTTTCCTTCGCATTACTTCACCTGCCCCTGTCCCTTAGTCTTTCAACCACTCACACAGATAAACCTTTGACCCTCTCCATCCATTCCTTTTTTCTCCAGAAGTCTCTTTCATTCACAACTCTCTCCGATCCCTGATAGTTTCTTCCGTCGCCTCTTTTGTATGACTCCTTTTTTTTTTTTGCCCTGGTACTGTTCGCCTTAGGAAGGACTCTGTGAGCCCTACGGATCTCGTGACATAACATTTTTTTTTAAAATCTAAATATGTACTACTAGTAAATTGATTGTACTTTTAAAACAAATAAGCAACATGTTAGTCTCGGAAGTCGCCCAAGTAATTATTAGGTTCATTTGGAAAATAAGCCCAACTATTGCATGTGAACGCACTATAGCAGAATTGTTCTACACGTTTCATTCTTATCAAACAGACGTAAACTATAGACTGCTTCAAACATTAAAGTTTTATTTAGAGATCGAAAACACTCTACTACATTGGCTGTGAAGTTGACATGGGTATCGTGTGTCCGGCACAATGACAAGGCAACATTGCTTTTGAGAAAAAGAGATACTTGATCTTATGAGAGTGTTTGAACGGGCTTCGAACTCCTATTACCACGCGGCCACCACGTCAATGAGTTTTACAATTACTTTAGTTGCTTTTTCTGTAGGAATGGATTGCGTACGGAGAATGACCACAAATTTTGCGTTTAATAAATTTATATTAATAATGCCACACAGCTGTTGTTTGAGCTCTCAAGTGGAGTATAACTGAACTCTATTATAACTATATCTTTACTATATCTGTATTTTTAGGTATAGGTTTAACTGGATTCTACCATAACTGTATCTTTCGGTAAAAATTTAACCGGACTCTATCATAACTGTTAGAAAAGCGAAGTTCCCCTTTCAGACCTTGTGGTCTATTGGGCAGATGATGTAAAGGTCACCTGTTTCTGTGGCCCACGGTTAACGTGGTAGTCATGTACCCAGCACTACGACCAACCACTTTTACTTTCCCCAGCTAATGTGAAGTGCCCATTAGAGCTGGGCGGATTCAGAGGCGTCTTTAACTCCCAGTCTTCACCAAGATTCGAACCTGGTAAGCCCGATTCGAAAGTCAAGCGCTTTACCACTCAGCTACCGTACTGTATAACTGCATCTATCTGTATAATAAAGCTGTTGGATCTCCCAAAAGAAGTTCAATTGGATTCATAGACATCATAGTTGTATCTATCTATCTACTACTCGACATTTCTCAGGAACACCACATTCAACAACATAGCAACTCTAATTTTACAACAGACAATAACATACCAACTCTAATTTTACAACGGACAACAACATACCAACTCTAATTTTACAACAGACAACAACATACCAACTCTAATTTTACAACAGACAACAACATACCAACTCTAATTTTACAACAGTCATGGTCGTTTGTAAACTCATCGTTATTTTTTTAATGAAATAGCCTTGACCCAAATTTAAGTCCCAGAAATCCGAGTACACGAGAATCCACAGTAATACGATTTCATATTCCCCAGCGAGAAAAGTCTGATGGAATCAAATTAGTTTTATGGTATCTTCATGTCTCAGTGCAAAGTCTGCCAATGAACACTATTTATCATTGGATATTGATAAGAGTTAGTTATAAAACACTCTTATATTTTTTTAGAACTCAGTATTGAATATTTGCTACATTCCCGAAGATAGTTGGTTTGAGAACCATTTATACAGTAGAACGTCGTTTATCGGGATGTCACTCATCATGTCAAATATCCGACTGTATGTTTTTTTAAAATAGTTTTTAAAAAGCTTTTATCAACTCACTCTGTCCATCTGGCTGGTACACTTTTTGTACACGCTATTTCTTCCAAACTCATTCTCGGATCAAGTTGAAACTTTTCAACATTTATTAATTGTACCTGACAAAACATGAATCAATTAAAAGATTAACCAATCAATCAATAAATTATTGGTACTTACTTATTTTGTTTGATATAGAAAAAGGGAAACAGCTTCTGCTATATTGAGAGGTATACTTGTCAATGTCGAGCTCTTTCCCTTAGATAATCTTTGTGTTTTGTTTTTTTAAAGTATTTTTTTTATTTTGCTTGTTAAGTCTTCTTCTTATTATTATTTTTGTGTGATCTTTCAGATATGCAGCACTGCACACTGCCATCGTTAGTGACAACCCAGAGATGTGTGACTTGCTTCTTCGATGGGAGGCCAACGTTGAAGAAACGACCGACGAAAACTCTACCCCGCTGCAGCTGGCCTGCGCCACGCCTGGGCTCAAAAACAGGCTGGCCATCGTGGAGAAGCTCCTGGGGCACGGAGCCAACCCCAACGCCAACGCCCCCTTCTCCTCCTACAGCAGCCCATTCCTCTCCCCGCTCACAGAGTACATGCGCTGCGAGACGGACCAGGTGGATTACGACGTCGTCCACGCCCTGATCCTCTACGGAGCTCGTGTCCACTTCCGTGCCGCTTCCACGGCAAGCAGGGCCAAAGACCCGCACGGGATCCTTCACTGCATCCAGCACCTGAAGAAGAAACCCGAAGTCTTTCACCTTCTAGTCAGTGCCTCCACCGTCTTCGATGTAGACTCGATTCAAGCGTACAGCAGTTTGTCCCCTGACCAGCGCTACACCCTTCTCTCCGTGTGTGGGGGGCCCCGAGATTTGAGGACATTAACCCATTTATACCTAAGATCCTATCTCAAGATGACATTTCAGGAAAGCGTTAAGAAACTTCCTCTTCCCGCAATGGTTAAACAATTTCTATTATTTAATCCATCAGACAACTACAAGAATAAATCTGAATGATTGACATTGCAGGCTTGAAAGTTTCTCAGAAGGAGTTATCATTCTGTTGAAAGCAAAGTCTGAAGATTCTTTCCTTCATTGGACGAAGACAGTATCGCTTCTACATTTCATGTTTTGCGATGTGAATCATTCGTGTGATATTGCTTTTTGTTTAACTTATTCATTATTGTCACGAGAATGAGTCGTGACCATAGACATAAATAAATATAGACTGGTCGAAGGAAGTAACTTCATGTAACTTGAAAACATGTATATCTATTGTATTCAGATTTCCGCATTATGAAAAATTGCATGATCTTCATTCTTAGAGATTAAACATAACTACACTGCCTCCTTATTTATAATATATATAGGTGTGTGGCTGAAATAGATATGAATACTTAACTTTTATACTGCTCATAAATGCTGTATAATAAAGTACACAAAATTGCAAGTCACAAATTTTTGTTTCATAAAACTCTTTAATCGGCCAGTCTATATTTATTTATGTCTATGATCATGACCCAATTTCAATTTGTGTGACGTAATTGTTTTGATGTACAGCAGACGTGAAAATAAATTAAAAAGTTTGAATCTAAATAATTGTAACAAAATAATCAAAGGTGTTAACGTTTTCCATAACTTACTCTGCCCCCCCCCACACACACACACTCAAGTTGTTTCCTTTATTTTTTATTTTTTTTTACAATGCTTAAATCAACTTACTCTTTCTGTCTGGGTCTAATCTTTTATACGTCATTTCTGCCATTTCCAAATCTTGGATCAAGTTGAAGCTTTGCACAATTATTAATTGTAGATGACAACACATACATAATAATAATAAATAATAATAATTGTATTTATAAAGCGCTGTTAACAAACAAAATGTAGGCTCAAGGCGCTGTAATAACATTACAAACACAAACACGACAATAGAAATCAAAAACTAATCTAAAAAAGTTTTGAACAAGTTTGTCTTAATGTTTTTCTTAAAAGTGGTATAGCATGTTGTCTGTCTGAGATCAATGGGAAGTGAGTTCCAAACCTTTGGTCCGTGCACTGAAAAAGCCCGCAGACCGTAGCTTTTGAGGGAGAAACGTGGCACCACTAAAGCGTTGAAGTCCGTTGAGCGCAGGGCTCTCTGGGGGACATACGGAGTAACCAGTTCTCTAAGGTACAAGGGCATCTCATTGTTATATAAACACTGATGACAAAGTGTGGCGACCTTGTAATCGATTCTAGCTTTCACGGGAGCGTGCGCTAGAGCGTAGTAGCAGAATCTTGACTTGTTTTTCTAAGTACTATTCGTGCGGCGTTGTTCTGTATACGTTGCAGCTTGGCTATTTTGTCATCAGGTATACCTGCCAGCACGGCGTTACAGTAGTCAAGGCGGGAGAGTATGAATGCCACAGCTAGCGTTTTTGTTGACTCCGTTGTTAAACATGGTCGGATCTGGCCTAATCTGCGCAGCTGCAGATAAAGACCCTTGCAGAGCTGACTTATGTGTGGGTCGAAAGATAGTGTTGAGTCAAAGAAAACTCAAGATTCCGCACTACATGTACATAAGGAAGCTGGCAGTTCGTGATAAAAAGAGAATCTGTGCTTTCAACTTTTGAGACGTTGTTCCGAGTGCCAATCTTAATTATTTCTGTCTTGTCTTCGTTATCTTGAGCTTATTTTCATTATTTCAATATTTTTATTTTTATTACATCTGTCCAAAACTTAACTAATTAGTTAATCATTTAATCGTTATGAATTAATTTTGTTTTATGTAGGAATGTGTGATAGTAAGTGTATGTGTTTTGAGTGGCTGGTAGTGCAGTGTGTGTGCCTGTGTATGAAATGACCAGTGGACCTTGAGTGTACATGGTTGAGTGAACAGCAGTGTGTCAGGACTGTGTGTAAAAGGAAGTCAGTTTTAGAGAACAAGTGGCTGGGGTAAAGAGCATAAATAAAGACTAATAAAAGCATTGTGTTTATTGAAGCTCATGTTGTTTTAGTGTCTATTAGACGGTGACAGATGGACAGACACTCCACCCGCCACAACCGCTGGAATTAAATGGCAACGTAGCAGAAAATTGGAAAAGGTTCAAACAATCCTTTCAGATATATTCGATAGCAAGTGGACTGGATACAAAAAGCAGAGAAGTCTATGACATTATTGCATGTGATCGGCCAAGAAGCAGTGCAAGTCTATAACACTTTCCAATGGACGGACAATGAATGTAATGAATGTGAGATTAGCAAGTCCTTCCACACACTTCACTGCATTCTTAATAAGTTTGAGAAGTACTGTCTACCAAGAAAAAATGTTACCATTGAAAGACATGTTTTTTTTTCCAGCGATCTCAACTTGAAGGAGAGTCATTTGACAGCTTTGTCACTGACATCAAACTCAAGGCAAAGACATGTGAGTTTGATTTGCTTAAAGATCCCCTTATAAAGGATAGGATAGTTGATGGCATAAGGAATGAGAACACCCGAGCAAGACTTTTGAGAGAACCAGATCTAGACCTTAACAAGGCAGAAAATATATGTCGGGCAGCTGAGGCAACTGAATGGCAGCTTAAGCTCATGAATGAAGAAAGTGGGGTACAAGTTGTGAATTCAGCTACCAATGTGAGTTGTAGCTATTGTGGCAAGGAACACAGACCACGTCAGTGCCCAGCTTATGGGGAAACCTGTCACGAGTGTCATAAAAAAAGGTCATTTCTCGTCAGTGGGCAGATCAAAGCCTGTAAAATATAGTGAAGTCAGAAGGTCGAGATGACTCCGTTGAGGAAACATTTTTCATCGGCAGTATTGGCTCTCATAGTCTAAGCAACGAATGGAACTCACTCATTACTGTTGAAAACAAACAAGTCACATTCACGTTGGATACTGGAGCACAAGTCAATATTCTCCCATACAGAGTCTTCAAGCAATTAAAAAGAAAGAAACTTCTCAAATCAACATCCAGACTTACTACTTACAGTGGAGAAAGATTGAAGGTTGTTGGCAAAGCCCACATTAAATGTACTAAGGGAAGGGTAAATAAGCATTGCACAGAGAATTATATCATTCACTTACATTTCTTAAATAAGAATAGTCTCCGAAACCTTCTATTTTTATAAGTACTTGGATAGCTTAGTGGCTAGAAAGTCAGCCTTCCACCACGGTGGCTTGAGATCCCGAGTTCGAATTAGCACTTGTTTATATTTGTTTGATTACTATGCCTCCCCACGCATGACCATTCACCTTTCAAGCCTCATAATTTCTAATTGATTTCCAGAGAAAGGCTAATTGGTTTGATGTGCAGACAAAGATTGCATCACTCCTATCACTCCTGTAATATATATTGCGGGGCCCTGTATATATTGTAAGCACAAGATTAGGAATTAGGCGCGAAAAGTAATTTGTTTCATCGAAAGCGTAAAGTTTTGCTTAGCAACTATGACGTGAATTGTAAAAACAAGGCTGGGATTTGAAGTGTAACGAAAGTAACCACAAAATACTCTTGGCAGCTCTAGGGACATGTCGGCTTTAGTTTCTGGAGTAGATATTTAGCCTAGCTAGATTCAACACACAAGACACAGCGCTGAGGCTCCTAACAGTATAAAACTTAATTTGTAAAAGAAATCTCAAAATCATTTTTTTAAAGTGACGGACATGTTACAGAAACTAATAGCGGTTGTCCCCCTTTTGGGAACACTAAAAAAAATGTTCTAATCATTATTAATTCAGAACTCGTGCTAATTAAATTTTGTTTCTCGTCAATTTCTTCATTTAAATTTGCTTTTACCCGATCGTTTTTTGTTATTCATTAAAATAATAGTTCTTCTGTTTATGTTCCATTAAGCTAGTAATATTTTCTCTTGTCAGAGTGCTCGTTTCATTCTATTTCTGTTCTAAAGGACAATCTAGTTGTTCATTTTCTATTCCCTGACATCTTTTAGTAAGCGCCGAAGTGACATGATAAAATGTTTTGATTAATACAACTACTGACCCGACTGAAGTAAAGATCCATGAGTTTGATATAGCTGAAACTATAACAATGATGTGAAAAGATTTAGTGTTAGGGTGTGTTTGAATAAAAGTGTTGAAGCATTTCTTTTTAGCATAATTTACAAATAAAAAAAAATAAAAAAAAAAAAAACAAGGTTACAGAGACAGTTTGTGTGAAACACAAACTCAAAATCGGCCCCCGAAGTGGTCCACCTAGAGTCTTCACCAGGATTCGAACACGGGACTTTCTAGTTCCAAGTGCTTTACCCCTCAGCTATAGCATCTCCATATATTCATTTAGTGAACACTTATATTTCTTAAAATAATAATTATTCACCTTATCCATACATTCAAAATTATAACATGTTACATTGTAGTAAAGAAAAATTAAAAAAGGTTTATTCTTCTTACAAAATTGGATAAGTTGGCAACAAGAAAAAAACAAGGTTACAAAGACAGTTTGTGTGGAAACACAAACTCAAAATCGGCCCCCGAAGTGGTTCACCCAGGCAGGTAAAAAGACTGGTATCAGTATTTTCAGAAAGAACATCAGAATTAAATTCGATCAAAGACAAATCTCCCTTTAGTTGAGTATGGTGTCTGGTGTTACTATGGCACGTAGTAGTTCACGCGATAATATGAAAAATTACTTATTAATTGTTGTTGTTCAACTTATATGCATACTAAATAGATTTTTTTCTCTTTAAAAAAGTAAAAAAAAAAATTTCCTGTAAATGTAGTAGTTAGTATGATAGAACTTACAAATCTTAGCAATACAAATGTAAACATAAAAAGCTTTTTTGACAAAAAATAAAAAACCGTTTGCATAAATGTGTTTAAAATATGACAGACAATAACCTCCCCTACTAAAGAGCCCTCAGTGTTTGTTACTATTAATAGTGAATAGTTATAAATTGGTGTATTTTTATGAAAAAAAACTGCTTGCATAATAATTTTAAAAAATTAGATTTTTCGCTTTTAGAAAAGAAAAATGTAGCCGTTGCATCAGAACTTTGAATGAACTAAGAATATTATGATGTCGGATTTTCACTATCTTTTCTAGTTTACGAGATCTAAACGGGACGGAAGGACAGACGGACAGACAGGCCACACAAAACTTATAGCGTCTTTTCCCCTTTCGGGGGCCTCTAAAAGTAATTCTTGACCTACTTTAAGCTACAATTGTGTACAAATGACTACAAGACTTTCCTCTTGCAAATAAAAATTAATATCTCCATTGTCATTTGTCATACAAACTAGATATAGTAAATTATATATCAAGATCTAGCCCCCCCTGGGCCCCCAAATGATGACGAATTCCTAGCTACGCCCTGGTTCCAACATTCGCCATTCCTAAGCTCGAATCTGTTTTGGATGCTGTTTATGATATTATTTATAAAATTTAAAAAATCTAAATCAACCACAGGCGGACAATGATTATGCCTGCACTGGATTTGAAGACAAGCTTTATTAATAATATTATTATTACTATAAAATAAAATGTGATTTTAAACGTCTCCAAAACTGGTTTGTGTGTTAATGCACAAATAATAATGAATAATGCGAATGTCTACTATTCCGAAGATAAAGGATAAGTGCAGTGTTTCTCATGACTATGCAGCTGCGACCTGCATATTATTTCACATATAGTGCAGACAAAGCCGTTGCCTGTCTTCAACAACGGAGTAGGGATAATGTTTTTACTTTCCCTCCCCCCCCCCCACGTGTGTGTATGTATGTTTGTAAACGTAATTAATCTTCATTACATTCTTATTCTTCATTTTTTCGGTCACTATTTGTAGGTTCTTCCTAGATTTAGTGATAAGACAGTAGACACCCTACCCTTGCCAGCTAGGCCCATGATAAGTATGATGATCAACCTATCTTAAGGTATAAATTACCACGGTTGAAAAGAGCGATGGTAAATGTCACAAAGTCTAGAATTACACCGTGAATAAGACCAAACAGAACAGACTTTGTTTTATTTCATAACCTTCGGATGTTTCTTTAGAAGTGAAGATTATCCTGTTCCTGCAGCAGTGAAGATTATCATGTTCCCCGCAGAATTGAAGATTATCATGTTCCTGCAGAAATGAAGATTATCATGTTTCCCGCAGAAATGAAGATTATCATGTTCATCGCAGAATTGAAGATTATCATGTTCCTGCAGAAATGAAGATTATCATGTTTCTGCAGAAATGAAGATTATCATGTTCCTGCAGAAATGTAGATTATCCTTTTCCTGCAGAAATGAAGATTATCTATTCCCCCCAGAGAAATGAAGATTATCATTTTCCTGCAGAAATGAAGATTATCATTTTCCCCGCAGAAATGAAGATTATCATGTTCCTGCAAACATGAAGATTATCGTGTTCCTGCAGAAATGAAGATTATCATGTTCAAGTCTCAAAGCTGCAGCAGGACGACAGAGGATGGAAAGCTGACAGTGTTTAAACTCGGTGACATTGTGACGACCGCCCAATCCCCCTGGATTTGCCTGTGGCTGGACCTGTCAGTGGCTGTACTGACTAACAAGGACAGATGCAATCCATTTTCACTTCACTCTTTATCAAAAAATATTTCTTTTCTTTATCTCAATCTCGCCGTCTGAGCTAAAAAGGAAGTCTGCTGTTTTTATGTCCAAGCCATCTGTCTACGCGTGTCTGTTTATGCTTTTAAAAAAAGACATAACAATTCATATACAGTGCAGTGTTCCGCTAACTTATATACAATATACAGTTTTTGCTATTGCCACAATTATCGATGTTATTAATGCTGGAGTTTCTGGCGAACGTATTGATTCTTCCCCCGGGTGTCCACTGCGTGGCGTTGAGTTCCTGGTGATTAGCAGTTTCCTTTTTAGTCGCCTGGGTTTAATTCTCTTTTTCCCCCTTTTTTTTCTCTTTTCAATCTCTTTTTGTCTTGGAGTTCCAGATGTTTCTCACATTCTGTGGGAATCTTAATCTTGCTATTCTGGTCTTTTTGATAGTGTTTTGTTATGTTTGTTTGATTCTCTTTAATGCCATCTCTCTCTCTATCTTAGTCTTTCTTTCGCGCTGTTTCTTTTCTCTCTTTTTCTTTCTTTTTGTTATTTTTCCTCTTCTTTTTCTATCATTTCCCGTGTCTTGTTTTTCATCTCATTCTTTCTTGTTTCTCTCTTCCCTTTTTGCGTCTTATTTCTCATTTTCTGGACTATGTAAGACTTTACTCTACTTTTTAAAGAAGTCGAATTTCTTAGAATTGTCCGATTAGGAGATTCGGTGCTACTTACAAGTTTTATGCTAATTGTAACTAATGAACTTGAGAACATATTTTCACTTTGAAACCTTGTAACTATTAGGTTTATCTAGATAGATACTTACTTTCTCTTTACCCCCCTCTCTCTCTCGCACTCTCTCTCTTTCTTCTATCTTTCTTTCTCTCTCTTTTTTTCTCTCTTTTTCTCTCTCTCTTTCTCTCTTGTTCTCTCTCTTTTTCTCTCTTTCTTTATCTCTCTTTCTCTCTTTCTTTCTCTCTCTTTCTCTCACTTTCTCTCTTCCTTTCTCTCTTTTTCTCACTTTCTTTCTCTCTCTTTCTCACTTTCTTTCTCTCTTTCTCTCTTTCTTTCTCTCTCTTTCTCTCTTTCTTTCTCTCTTTCTTTCTCTCTTTTTTTTTCTTTCTCTCTTTCATTCTCTCTATTTCTCTCTCTTTTCTATCTCTTTCACTCTTTCTCTCTTTCTCTAAAAGACGGAGATAAAAGGTAGATACCATATTCTATTTTTGTTTTCTTTCTTTTTCTTTCTTTTTTCCCTTCTTTCTTTTTCTCTCTCGTTTTCCAATTCCTCAGACTATATTATTATTTCGCATTCAACGTAATAACACCCTTTACATCCTAGCCACTCTCTCTTTCGTGAGACACATAAGACAATGTGAGGCAAGCTGGTAACTAAATCTCTGAGCTGCAATTATTTCAAGCAAGAACTAAAATTATTTTATTGGAGAAGAGGGGGGGAGAAATATTTCACTAGTCAACTCGTCAAAATTGTTCTAAATGCGAATTTCGAGAAGACAAAAACAACGTAGGTTACTGCCCTGACAATAAACTCTACGCACTAAAGATGGTTTAAGTAGCCTATATTGTATACTGTTATAGACATACTAACTTACAAGACTCAAAAAAGCTATGTCTGTATAGTATGACTTGAGTACATGGAAGTAATGAAACAGTACACATTTTTACATTGTGAACTTGATATAATCTATCTATCTTCTATCTATCTATCTATCTATCTATCTATCTTCTATCTATCTATCTATCTATCTATCTATCTATCTATCTATCTATCTATCTATCTATCTATCTATCTATTTAATTCTCTTCTTCCCTAAACAGGTCAAACAAGAAGTAAAGGAAAGACCACTCTCTTATTTCTGCGGATAGTCCCCCCACGAAAAAAACAAGAGGGGGGGGGGGGAGAACACGTTTTCACAGCTCGCTACGGATGGCTGCGCGCTGGACTGTCAAACCCTGCCCGCTCCCATCCCATGCGGGAGGTTTGGACTAGGAAGTAAACTATCGTCAACTCTGAAGTAACATCCGAAACTTGTAAAACATTTTACAAACTCTAAATAGCAGGGCCGGACTTATGCATTGTGGGGCCCTACTCGAAACGGATTTCGCCTGGCCAAGTTCGGGTAGGGAAGTGGACAATAAGTGAAATTTAAGAGTTTGTATTAGAAAATAATTACTTTACGAGCCTTGTGTTTAGCAAAGTCATACAGTATATCATAATAATTCTGTTTCCCACATATATCCCGCTCAATAGCAAGAATTACCAAATGTTTCAATCTATCTTTGAGAATTGTTGACTTCAAGTAATTCTTCATTAGTTTGAGGCGCGAGAAGCTTCTTTCACCTGATTAAACAATTACGGCAAATGCATAATGCCGTTTTTATTAATAGCGCGTAGGAATGACGTTTTCCATATTGAATGACACCCCAAAATGACAATTTTTTTAATGTATTTCCGTATATTTTAAGGACTTTTTCGTATATTTTGCAATTTCGGGAGATTTCCAGGAGCTCCTGTTACATCGACAGGAGTGCGCGGGAAATCTGTTTTAAGTTATAAAATGGTTTAATTTAATAATTTATACACCTTGAATTAGCGCGGGTTCCATGAAAGTGCGGATCCTTCGGTCACATAGTAACCTAGTAAGTAAATAAATCACTCTAACGTGTCCATTTGAGGCTGCAATTTGTCTTTGAAGACTTCTGTACAGATTATATCTACAGACTTAATGTGTTCAAGATATTCTCTAGTGAGTCCCGTTGAAACTAATATAGTCCAGTATAACCTCAAAATATTGTCCAGTATGGACCTAAACGCATTCCAGTATAAACTCAAACATGTCAGTTATATTCTATAACAGCGGTTCTCAACCTTTTAAGGTCGGCGACCCCTTTTAGAACCCCCCACTCTACCGCGATCCCCTAACACATACACACACAGCAATAGAAGAATAGACAAAATGCAATCCATATTTTCGATGGTCATTGGCGACCCCTGGCAAATTGTCAATCGACCCCCAAGGGGGTCGCGAACCACATGCTGAGAACCCCTGTTCTTTAATGTATATGCTTCAGTTTATAGAGTAGATTATTTTAAATATAGATCTGTGCACTTTAGTTAGCGGCGGTTACGCTCTCACGTGACTACACAGAACGAGAAGCATCGGGAATTATCTGATATAGTTAGATAGGATGTGTGATGGCTGAGTGGTAAAACCCTTGACTAACGAACCGGTGTCCTGGGTTTGAATCCCAATTTTAATTCAGGGTTTTTATTTTATGATCTTTGGGAACCTCTGAGTCCACCCAGATCTAATGGATCCCTGGCATTATTTGGGAAAAAGTAAAGGCGGTTGGTCGTTGTGCTGGCCACATGACACCCTCTTTAACCGTGGGCCACAGAAACATATGAACTTTACATCATCTGCGCTATAGATGGCAAGATCTGAAAGGGGAACTTTACAAGTAATAAATAATAACGGCTTTAGCGAAAGGTGACAGATCATCCCACGGTATAAATAAACATAGTTGGAACTCTTCAACGAGTTATGTTTAAAACATCGTTGTCTATATCCGTTAGTCGAGAATGTGTCAAACTCGTGTCTAAAATACAGCAATCATGAAATCAGCGTAGTCAGTAATCTTGTTCGCATCAAGATTAGAGTCAAGCCAGGTAAGAGCCTCACAACAGATAAACACATTCGTCGAACAAGACTCTCACGTCTCTAGTATAGTTCCTAATGTGTGCCTTAGGCAGTAACATTCCATGTATAAGATATAACCTGTGCAGTAGTCATTCGAACGTGTGTGTGGGGGGGGGGGGCAACACTTTTACTTGCCGAGTATAAACTTTAAAAATCAATATATTTTCATCAGTGGCCAGAAGTCAGCAGATTATCTTGTGGCTGCCAGAAAATTATAATTTACTGTGGGTTTTTTTTTGTTGTTGTTTTTTTTTTGTATGATTGAAACATATAAATGAGTTGTATGACAGTTTCGTTTTGAATTGAGAATTTGAGGTTCAAATCCCGTCGACTGAATAAAATTTTTAATTTTTAATTTGGATTTTTGAAGATTTTAATTATGATAGATAGATAGAGATAGAGATAGATAGAGATAGATAGAGATAGATAGAGATAGATAGAGATAGATAGAGATAGATAGAGATAGATAGTTAGACAGACAGACAGACAGACAGACAGACAGACAGATAGATAGATAGATAGATAGATAGATAGATAGATAGATAGATAGATAGATAGATAGATAGACAGATAGATAGATAGATAGATAGATAGATAGATAGATAGATAGATAGATAGATAGATAGATAGATAGATTGATTGATCAATGTCACCATTGACCACCACTTAGTTAAGCCTGCGACCTTTTAATAGCTACGACTTTTATGGGAAAGTGAAGGCGGTTGGTCGTTGTGCTGGCCACGTGACACCCTGCTCATTAACCGTTAGCCAACATAACAGATGATTTTAAACTAAGCTCTACATTTTGTTATTTGTTACAAATTAATTTTTTTTTAATGTACTAAAATGAAATGTTAAGTCTGTGTGCAGCTGTGTTCAGTACTTAACCCATATCCTACTTTGTACACTGGCAGTGTACGTTTTTCAAAAACTTATATAAAAAAAAATATTAAAGTTTTTTCTATTTTTTCTTTTGTTTTCGTTTAAGAACATGTTTGTCTACATTTTGCCACGTGCTGTTTGACTTTTACAATTGCGTTTTAGTATTTTATTGCGCTTGAAAGTGACAACATTGTCAAAAATTGAAAAAAATGAAACCTGTTCGGAAAATGTAAGTAATAACACATTTATATAAATATTTTCAAATAAAACTACTTGATTTAGAAACATAAAGTATCCTAGTATTATAATTAATTAATAGATTTAACATTTATAGCGTGGTCTTTTCAAATTTTAATTTTTTGTAACGTACACTCCCAGTGTACATGGCAGGATATGCCACTGTAGGAATCGATTACTGATATATGAATCGAAATAAATCAAGACTTCATTTAGAACATAGATATGTTTGTTTTAACCAATATTATCATATATTATTGCTATACATAATGGATACCCTTATAATTGCAAATTTTAGAACTAATAATGATGATTATAAGGTTATTATTTGAAAACATATAAACAATAATATAATAATTCCTTTTATATATTTTCTTTGTTTTGTTTTATTTTACTTCATGCAGTTCTCCTAGGCTATAGTATTTTAACTGACTATCTTATCTACTTAGAAAAATATTTGTCCCATTAGCAAATTATAATCCTATTGATGTATGTTTTTTTGAAAAAAAAATTATAATAATAATTATAGATATTTATAATATTTTTTTAGGGTCTCAAGTAAATATTAACAGTTCACAATGTCATCATTAAGAATCAAGATGAGAACCTGATATCTAATGTGATGTTGCTTATTCAGGCTGTCTTGAAGTCAACCAATTACTCTGCAGGCGTTTGGGTGTAATTGTTCGGGTGTATTCCGTGTAGTTGAACAATATAGACAGGAATAATTAACATCGGTTTTTTAACAAGTGAAGAGATGTAGTCAACGATGATGAACAATTGTACATAGGTTTATTCTGATAAAAGGCCACAGTAGAAGTCTCTGTCACTAAACACGTCGTTACCCTGGAGTGTTCTATCGCTAACTGATTTTCCGGTCTCTAACCCAACATATCCCAAACGTCACTAGTCCCGTTCAATATGCGTCATCTATGGTGCGTCGCTAAATAACTAAACTATAAATAAGGTGTCTAATACTAATAGTAAATAAATAAATTAGACAAAAGCATGATTGAGTTTCAATGACATTAGAATCTTATAATTTGTTATTAGGTCCTTGTGTTATATCATAACATAATATGTTTACCTCTATGACACCGTTATTTATTATGTATACTTATTTTTTTACAATTTAGTCACAATTTAGTATAGCTAATTAGCAGAGCTAATATCACAAGGGAATTAAGTCTATAGACTTTATCAAAGCTAACAAACTTGAAAATGCCAAAACTATGACTGCGACCCAATGAAAAGAATTCGAAAAAAATGGAATTTATGATTATTACATAACTGATAAGCATATGAATATACGAATATACGAATATACCAATATATAAAGTATGTTTGGTTCAACCGCACTTCAAATATTAAAATCTTTGCTTATGGACATGATCTTTGAATATCTCACTATTGTAGTATTATTTGTTGTTGTAAAAAATATAGCTGGATTGTACTGGTTAGTAGCATATAATGTTGTACATTTGATGCCTATTTTTTTACTATATTGTTATAATTTTTAGTAAAAAAAAAAGCATTAAAATATACTTTTTTTGCATTAAAATGCTTATTTGTGTGTTTTTCAATGTTATTAACTAAACTGTTTTCACTTAAAGATTGTAAAAAAAAAAATATTATTTTTTTTATATAATGTTCCTCACGGGGCCACTTCCTGCCACGTACACTGCCAGTGTACATCTCACAGAATCGTTACTATATGGAATTTTTCAAAAATTCTTTTTGCAGTGTCTTAGTTTGACCGATAGAAATTGATATTTAATAGAAAATTTATATTTAATACAGTAATAAAGTTTTGGTAGTTAATGGGTTAAATAAAGGCCACGTCTGCCAGAATAGAACCGTTATACACTGCCCACCGTGAGAATCACTTCTGCTCCACCGCTGTCCTCCTGTCAGGTGAACGAAACAACTTGTGTTTTGTTGCTGTGGTGGTGGTATTGTTGTGTTCTGACACTGTATGATGGACCCAGACTTTGTCCGACGAAGCAGATTTGAAAATCCGAATCGATATTTTCATTTCTCTGATTTCTCTGAGATATCTCGTTGACACGGAATCGTATTCGCTATTTTAAACCACGATACCTTTCATTTGAAAATGCGTTTTTTTTACTATCGCGATTTTTTAATATAGTTTTTTTTTTTTATTTCGTTGACTTTGATTTATGACCTCAATCTGTTAATCATCTTTTGAATGTTAATTCAGCCATTTTATTTAACCACCACAATTTCAAATCATTTTGTTCTTGATAAATAGTTATTTACTATCTTCTACCCGCCGGCAACGCTCGCTATTCCAAACCCAGTTATACATATAAATGAAATACAGAGATAGTTTCTCGACCTTTGAAAAAAAAATAAAACATAGTACTTCAAACAACAAAATTAATAGTTTCGTTCATACTTTTTTGCAGGGCAACATTTGCAGATTTATACATGACCAGTTTACATGCATAAATTCGGTCTGTTAAATGCCATGATTTAAATTTGCTGTTATTAATTTAAATATCATAGTCTATGTAAAAGCAATGATAGAAGGTGAAGCAATGGTGGCTAGTTTCTCGTATAAAGTGTCTAAAAAAATGTTTCGTGACCGTCACATTGACCTCTGACCTTTGAGTATGCGTTGCCAACGAAGTGTAAACAAGAAGTTATTGAATTCTAGTAGTTTCCAGTTTCTATGCAGTAGAGTAAATAATAGGGATAACAATTATTGGTTTACAGTACCAAAAATAAATATGAAAATTATTATTTTGATTTCTGAGTTTATGACATGGGAAATTAGCATATATAAGGCTCCATTTTGTTCATATGCATCAAAATTTATGATAAGTCTACTTATTGTTAATCTAATATTCTATTTAAATTAAAAGCTGTATTATGGCTTGATATATATATATATATATATATATATATATATATATATATATATATATATATATATGGGCGCTGTGACTGAGTGGTTTTAAATTAAAAGTAAATTAGTAATTTACAGCAAAGTTATCGCTCTTTGAAAACGTCATGAAAGAAAAACAAAATGTTTTTCATGTTACTTGTTATTTATATGAGTGGTTAAGCATAAGCTTTTCCCTTCCGAACATAGGGTCCTGGGTTCGAATCTCGGTAAGGGCTGGTATTTTTTTAACTTCGAGATTCCATTGATGCTCTTGACTCCACCCAACTCTAATGCGTACCTGACTTTAGTTGGTCACATGGCACCCTGCTTGTTAACCGTTGGCGAAAAGAAAAGGATGACCTTAACATCATCTGCCCTATCGATCACAAGGTCTGAAAGGGGAACCTTTTACTTTTTTACTTTCATCATATATATATATATATATAATATATATATATATATGACCTGAGCGGTAAAGCGCTTGGCTTCCGAACCGGGGTCCGGGGTTCAAATCCTGGTGAAGACTGGGATTTTTAATTTCGGGATCTTCGGGCGCCTCTGAGTCCCACCCAGCTCTAATGGGTACCTGACATTAGTTGGGAAAAGTAAAGGCGGTTGGTGCTGGCCACATGACACTATCGTTAACCGTAGGCCACAGAATCAGATGACCTTTACATCATCTGATCCATGGACCACAAGGTCTGAAAGGGGAACTTTACTTTACTATATATATATATATATATATATACGTAGTGTGCAGAATCTTTTAATACTTTCAACTAGAAGAATCGAAATATTTTATTTGGAAAGTGGAATTTCGTTGTGCTATCACCAAAATAACAATCTCCGACATTCAAATGAATAATAAATCATCAGCTATAACTTCTTGGTCTTTAAACATAACTTCTGGGTATTTAAACATAACTTCTGGGTATTTAAACATACACCAACCACCCAATTTCCTTGTAACAACGTAAAATTCGGTATACTCACTGGAGCTGAGAGCGGACAAGTGAATGTCATCAACAGTCTCAGTCATATTTCAGAATGTTAAAATGATCTTGAATAAACAAACATTTTTTTTTGGTTAGGAAACATTTAACCCATTTATTTAGTCGTATATGTCATGAATAATTTATCTAGTGAAACCATGGAGAAGTTACCTTTACCTTTACCTATCCCTTAGTCTGTTGGACCGTTGGGGCACCAGGCGAGACTCGTCGATCGTCTTTCTCCATTCCTCCCTTTTTTTTTTTGCCTTGTTTAGAACCTCTCTCAATGGCAGGCCCGTCCATTCTTTAATGTTGTCCTCCCATCGCTTTTTCTGTCTGTCTCTTCTTCTTTCCCTGGCAATGTTCCCTGAAGGAAGGTCTTTGCGAGCCCCGTAGATCTTGTAATGTGGCCAAAGGTTTTAAGCTTTCGTCTTTTCACAATAGTTAGCAGGTCGTCATGGGCTCCGATCGCTACAGTAACCCTGTCTCTGATTTCTTGGTTTGTGATGCGGTCTTTGAACGTGATGCCTAGGATCCTTCTGTAGAAGTTACTGATCGTTTATCTTGAACAATGTTGCCGTATAGTAAATAATAAAGTCAATAAACCGAAGATTCAGTTTTACTTCCTTTCTATATGATTTCATTTGTTTCACAAAACGTACAGAAGTACTCTTAATATAACAAATAACATCTCTCTCACTCCCTCTCTCTCTCACCTCCTCTACCTTTCTTTCACTCCCTCTTCCTCTTATGCCCCATTCCCAGTCTCTCTCTCTATTTCTGTTTTTTTCTCTTCTCATCTCTCTCTGTCCTTTTTCCTCTCTCACTTTGCCTCCCTCTTTCTTATACTCCTTCTCCCTCTTTCTCCTTTAACATCTCCCTCTCTCTTTTTCTCTCCCTTTCTCTCGCCCCCTCTTCCTTTTCTTTTTTTTTTCTTTTTTCTCATTATGAATATACATCTCTCACTCCCCAAACATGGTCTGTCACTCCTACACACACACTCGCTCTCACATACGCATTCGCTCACGCACACACACATCATCGCTCACAAAAACACACTAGCTCACACACACTCGCGCTCATGCACATGTATGTCCTCACCCAATCCTGAATTCCCCATGTAATTGTCCTACCTTGAAGACTTCAGACTCAAGGCACGCCATCTCGAAGACAACAACGACGACAATCGATAATTTGAGTTCACTCTCTTCGCAAGCCCACCTCTCTCTCTCTCTTTCTCTCCACCAACTTCTCCTCCCTCTCTTCTTCTCTTCCTCCCTGGCCTCATCTCTCTTCCGCTCTCTATCTCTCTCCCTCCTCACCGTTATGTCAGTCTCATCTCTCTGCTCACACGACAAAAGGGGCCAGAGAAAACCAGTGACACTCGGGCTGTCAGTGATCTAGTGACATGACAATTTAGTTGCCTGACTAAGACAGAGACCGAGAGACAATACAAGGACAGAAAGACGCCAAAAGGGAAGAAGAAACCCAATGCTTTCAATGAAATGAAGGCCGATGCTTTGGGTGTTCCGCTATGCTAAAACTTTATCGCCTATGAGCCAATGTTTCATTTTGTGTACAGCTATTAGCTGCAGTTTTGTGCGTGTGACATTGTGACAGTTGATGGTGTAGATGTGACAGTGACACTGCTTGATATCACATGATTGTCAGGACACATTTCATATACACTTTAATCTAAAAGGTAAGATGTTGTATTTTTTTTTCATTTACTCTCGACTATAAGTACTTGACATTAGTTGGGGAAATGTAAAGGCGTTTTGGTTGGTTTGCTTGCCAAATGACATCCTCGTTAACTGTGGGCCACAGATGACTTTTACATCATGTGCCTTATAGACGGCAAGGTCTGAAAGGGTAACCTTCAGTTTTTTTTTACTTCACGACTTCAGCTAATGACAATGCGTATGTGTTTTTGCTTAATGCCCATAGCTGAGCATTAATTTTTAGCGACCCCCGAAAGGGGAAACGACGCTATAAGTTTTGTGTGGCCTGTCTGTCCGTCTGTCCTTCCGTCCCATTTAGATCTCGTAAACTAGAAAAGATAGTGAAAATCCGACATCACAATATTTTAGACCATTCAAAGTTCTGATGCAACGGCTACTTTTTTCTTTTCTGAATGCGAAAAATCTAATTTATTCAATCACTTATGCAAGCAGTTTTTTCATAAGAATACACCACTCTTTACTAGATCTAGATTCTATATATATTCTATATTCTAGATATAGTCTAGACCTATGAAATAAATAGAACGCTTATGATCAGGATTAGTAGGCTTACTAGTGGGTAATAGTATAGGCCTATGCTGTTCTTATGGGAAACCTGTTAGGTTGTGCAGGCTCATTTTTTTTTTATTTCTTACTACGTCTACTCCAATATATTAATCGAAATTGTTGGGAAGAAGTAGGTATCTTGGAAAAAATAATAATAAAATCTCAAGATATATCTTGGAGCAGTGGCGTCACTAGGGGGAGGGGGTGTGAGAGTGCGGTCCGCATCAGTCGACACCATTTTGGGGGGTGACAACCAACTTGGAAAAATTATAACTTAGTAAAAGCAGACACATGGGAAAAGATAATAATCAAATCTCTAGATATATGCCCAAATATGCCTAGACACATTTAGATGGTAGTGATACAGCACAACGTTATACCATTTCTGTCTTAAAGTGTAACAAAAGAAACCTGTTCATATGATGTTATGTCTGTTTATAATTTCAATTAAATATTATTGTCAAATTTGCACTAACATTTGAATAAATCAATAAAAGTAGGTAAATAGCTCACTGTATTGGTTCAACAACAACAACAAAAAATAACTAGCAATAGTGTTGATTGGAACATATTTCAAGAAAGTTTGATGGGGAGGGGTGACATCCTGAGCTATCGCATTAGTTGCCACCAACACTGTATCGGGAGGTTTCCATGCTGATCTTAGGTGTCACTTCACGCTACCCTACTTACTCCAGAAGAGTTAGAAGATTCTTATCAAAGACTTCGTGTTGCACTGTTTGCTTTTATGTGAAAATAACGCCAAATTTTTAAAATTTCTTTAAACGATCAAAACAAGAATATGGCTTGAGCATATTTCTCTTCCATTGGTGAATTTGATTTGATTTGTTTAATATTCAAATTGTGCGAAGCTTTGAGGAGATAAGCCCAATAGAATTAGGTCGTTCTATTAACAAAAAAATGTAAAATAGGTTTATAAAGCCTTCTAATTGTTTCAAGTATTTGAAAAGCTAGTTACTAGCTTGTAGCTTCCCATCGTGGAGGCTCGAGACTTCGAACTCAAATTCAGACTAGAGCAAACGTTAAAAAAATAATCCATTTTCAACATTATCTTTATCAACATGTTTAAAACTTGCCAACTGCTCTCAGACTGCATTTGCAAACATTCGTCGCTGACAGGCTTATCATTGAGCATCTCTACTACTTTCCATTCCAGTGGCGCTACAGCCCATGGAGACCCCTGGCCTGCTTTAGCACATCTCTCCATTCTGATCTATCCTGGGCTTTACGTCTCCATGCCTGGACTTTAAGCTTTTGTAGATCTGCCTCTACGTCATCGAGGTCTGCCTTTTGGACGCCAGCTTTTGTTTTTGTTTGCTGATGAACAATCTTTGTTCCTCTGTTCTCTGACAATCTTTCGAGGTGACCTGACCAACGTCATCTGTTCTCTCTTTTATTTCCGTTACTTTGGATAGGTCTTCACACAGCTGATATATTTCTTGGCTAGTGCGAATCCTCCATCCGGTTTCCTCATGTATGGCACCCTGAATTTTTTCTGACAAGTATTTTTATTACTGCCAAACTGAAACAAAATTTTAAAAAGTATAAGTAAGGTTCCGATCTCAGACCTTGCGATCTATGGGACAAATGATGTATAGGTCATCTGTTTCTTTAGCCGACGTTTAACGAGCAGCGTGTCTTGTGGCCAACACAACGACCTTTACTTTACCCAACTAAAGTCAGAAGTTGGGTGGACTCAGGGGCGTTCTTAAATCCCAGTCTTCACCGAGATTTGATCCCGGGACCTCCCGCTTCGCAAGCCAAGTGATCTACCCCATATCCACCACGTACACCGAACCACAATTCAACGATAATTAAAAGTTGGCTTTTTAAATAAGCCAAAATTGTAACTCGAACTGGACACGCTCAAATCAACATTAACGTGTTATCTAAGTTGACAAGAATACTAAGTACATCTATGCTGGCAAACCGTTGGGTTTATTGTGCAATATATATAAGCAAAATCAATAGTGCTATATCTCTTGTCTCCCCTTTCCCTCGAACTCAGACAGAAATGTTGATGATAATTGCTCTAGAGTCTCAGATTATTGAACAGACAAATGTTTAACAAACACTTTTTTATGAACGCACAGGCTGGCTAATAAACGCTAGGTTTGAGCCCGGGACTATCGTGATAGCTATAAAAACATACGTAATTCTAATAAATCTAATACATATCTAATATATAAAACCATTGTCAGGTGTATGTATGTATGTCCCGAAAAGAAATCAAAGTCGGATGCTAAATCTTGATTATACTTGATCCATCTTCCTTAGGTACCAACTATAAACCTAAGATGTTACGTAGCCCTATCAAAAGGTAGAGACGCACAAGAAAGTACAGAGTATAAAAAAAAATACTAGATTTATCTCAATTAAAGAATTAAAAACGGTTTCAAATTGGGTAAAAATATTTTCACAGTCTATTTTTATTTTAGTATAAAAATTAAATAGTGTTAAGAGAAACAGTTCGCCATGTATAATATAGATCTGATTCCAAAGTTTTACTCTCTTAAAAAAAAATATGTGTACTCTATCATTCACTTTTTGTTGTCATTCATAAAAAGATTCCTTCTTGGTATAAAATCCTACCCAACGCCGCCCCTCGTCCCGGGGGGGGGGGGGATTGAAAGAAAAGTTCAGGGTCAGCCGAGGTTGAACTCTGTAGTTTCCTGTTGTCCAAATTCGGCATTTCAATTGCCCCCGGGTGTTTGTAATTAGGTCATTTCCTCTCAATGGGAAAAGAAAAAAAAATGGGGTTTGGGGGTTCAGACCATATTCCTAGATAGAAAAAATAGATTTGATATAGATCATAATTACCCCTGACCAGGTATGAGTGACAGTCGTGTTGCCAAGGGATGTGTTATTAGTGTTACCATACACCTGCAGGAGTAAAGGAGACTAAATCCATATATACATATCCACATCTCTCATCATTAAGTAGCATTTATTCCCCTTATTTCAAAATCAAACAAAACAAGCAAAATAACAAAAAAATACTTTAAAAAAAAAAAAAAAAAAAAAAAAAAAGCTTATAATAGATTTAGACTAACAATACAAAATCTGTGCGATTAGAAATATTTTTTTCATCAATTTTTTTTGGTTTAGTGCAATTTCAAGTTTGTAGCGTTCTCAATTCCCTATCATCCTATCACTTCTCTGGGCCAGTTTAAAAGGGGTAGTGGGAGAAAGAACATGTTATCTGGGTGATCGCTTTTTAAATGGGTTAAAAAAAACACACACACACAAAAAGTAAGACCTGAATTCGACCTTCCCAGGCTTCTCAAGCTAACGCGGTAACCACTCTGCTGGCGAAGAGTCATATGAACATGGAAGATTGCATATCTAGTTATCTATTGTTTCTATTCCATGTTAGTGTTCAGTCAGACGACACGCTAAATAAAGAAGACTAATTCAGCTTACACCACCACTATTTCTATCCCTTGTTTGAGATACCAAACAAAATACTTTATTGCCAATAGTTTATTAACTGATTGGTTGTTCTCTTTCTTATTGACCGTTGTGTTGTAAGGTAATAGAAATAATTGTGCAAAAATCTTAACTTGATCAGAGAATAGGAAATGAGAGAGAAATCATAGAGTGAGTTGATATAAGCTTTGTAAATATAATTAAAAAAAAAAATCAAAGCTTATATAAAAGAAAGAACTGTACATTTACAGTCATATATCTCAATACTGTAAAATTTATTTCCCTTTTGAATATCAAAACAAAATTTTTCATAGTAAGTAATTAAGTACTTAAGTTGTTTTTTTGTTATTAAACTGTTTCATGTTTTGTTATGGTCAATGACTAATTGTGCAAAAATTTAACTGTCCCGACGCAATAGAACCAACTATGAATGTTTTCATGAAATAGTTGATAGTAAAGTAGTAAGATCCCCTTTCAGACCTAGTGGTCTATAGGGCAGATGATGTAGAGGTCATCTGTCTCTGTGGCCTACGGTTTATGATGATGTCATGTGGCCAGCACAATGACCAACCATTTTTACTTTTCCACAACTAATGTCAGTTACCCATTAGAGATGTGACGGCCAAAGATTCCGATATTAAAAATCCCAGTCTTCATCAGGATTCGAACCCTGGACCATTATTTGTTGTTTTGTGAGCACCCTGAGTTTTATAGAAAATAAAAGTAAAAAATAGTATGATTCCAGACCTAATATTCAATGAAAAATTAGCTGAAATGTTAAATTCTAAATATGTAAAGCTATTTTTTAAAAAGAAGTATATTCATATAGGTAATACTGTCTTTTTATTCAAAAGTAAATAATTACTATACAATTTTACGTTGTTTTTTTTTAATACGCCACCTCATTGCGTTTGTATGTGATTATTATTCTCACATTTTGTTGTGCTGTGTTGAAAGTTTGAAGTGCAGTTAGGTACTTACATAATATTTTACTCATAAGAATTCGTCCTTGCATATGGAATAAGAAATGTGCCTTTATCTTTGTGTCTTTCTGGGTATTTTTATTATTTTGTGTGTTTTTATTTGTAATGTATGATTAAGTGTTTTCTGTAGTATTGCTACTTTACATTTGTTGAGGCGCTGTTGCTGAGCGGTAGAGCGCTTACTTTCTGAACTGGGGTCCCGAGTTCGAATCCTGGGGAAGACTTGGATTTTTAATTTCAGAATCCCTGGGCGCCTCCGAGTCCACCCAGCTCTAATTGGTAGGCCTACCCGGCATTGATCGGGGAAAAGTAAAGGCGGTTGGTCGTTGTGCTGGCCACATGATACCCTCGTAAACCGTAGGCCACAGAAACAGATGTTCTTTACATCATCAGCCCTATAGATCACAAGGTCTGACAGGGGAACTTTACTAACATTTTTGTCTTCTGTCTTGGGGGTTTAATGATTTTGCTAACGGTGTCACTGTTATTAAATGTCAATATTCATTTGTTCTAGACTTCACGGTTCATTTCGCTCCCATTCTGGGATATATGTGCTGAGTTGGCGTGTTTCAAACAGAGGACGCACATTCTAATATTGGTCTAATAGGTTGAATAGAATTTTTGTTTTAGGTACTTGATTGCTTTTTTATTAATTTCTCGTAATTAATCTAGAATGAGTTGTCTGCTGTCTTTAAAGCTGCTGTTTGATTGTTTTACATGTTTCGGATGTTCCTTCAAAGTTGAAGATAGTTTACTTCCTAGTCCAAACCTCCCGCAGGACGACGGGGGATGGGAGCGGGCTGGGTTTGAACCCGGGACTATCGATAAATCCTAACGACAGTCCAGCGCGCAAACCGCACGACCAGGCTGCCATCTTTATCTATGTATATAAACTGACTTAACATTTACGTCAGTGCGAGGTTGGTTTCCGTTATTTAAATTAATTTGCTACAAGACAGCGTCTTCTGTTCCGACCTGGTTCCGTCCTCAAGGGCCCTCAGAGATTTCACAAGCCATTAAAGGAAACGTCGTGTCCACGTCGTCTTTCTGTAATCTGGCCACGAGTCTCATTTAAACCTGGCCAGTAAAGCCGCTAAAGCTTGCAGAAGTGGCCAGTTAGGCGCATGGTTAAATCTGCCACCAAAACGATATCGATCTCATTTCTATGAATAAAATGGAAGGAATAACATTTTGCATTGTTGACAGTTTATTTATTTATCTGGCTTACACGCGCAGCTAACACTTTGATTCAACCAGAAGATATAATGTGAAAACAATTCTACATTTAATTGTCATATATCTTTAAAAGCTTTATGATCTATTGTGCCAGATTTGTCAGTAAGCCTACTTTAACCATTGTTAACTCACTTTTCCAACATAATTAGATCTACTCTCGGCTGACAGAAGCGTGGGTAAACATAGGTTGGCATAGCGACATCGTGTAGCGTCGTGGCCCAGAGGAAAGGAATCCAATTATCTACACTGGCTAATGGGGATCAAATCGAAGCTGTAATCGCTGAAGTGGCGGAAACCTCACAACTCCTCAAGTAGACAAACTTCCGCTTTGATATAGTCTGCTGTCAGGTCGTCTGCTATTTTAACACTCCCCATAGCTATAACATTTTTACTTAACAGGTATCGATCTCTTTGCTTATATTTTAGTTAACAGGTATCGATATCTTTGCTTATTCATAAGAATATATCTCAAGCTATTTTTAGTCATAGGCGTAGCTAGGATGGGAGAAGGAAGGGGAGAATTTTAACCTCCCCGACCGGCCCTTACTTGAGCGGGGCCCCCTGATGAGTGTTTTTTACATTAAATATTAAATATTAAGCAAAATGCAGGGGCCCCAAAGAGGTCAAGCCCTCGGGCCCCAAAATGATGGCGAATTCCTAGCTACGATACTGCGTTTAGTAGTTATGCGTGTCGTATCTATACGTATCGTATCTATGCGTTTTGAATGCCCACTTATTGTGTGTAGTATATTTGCGTATCAAAACAACTTGTACCATAGCTTTGCTTATTGTATCTGTTTTCCTATTATTCGTGTCGTATCAATTCGTATCATATCTTATTGTACAACAGCTATGCCCATTTATTTGTTCCCATGATTTATATTGTTTATTATGGCCGGAACATCCCATTCGTTTCGATTTTTTTATATTCAATCAATGGGCCACATATTATCTAGCCCCTTAATTTATTTTTTAGCTCGAGAATTAGTGTATTTGTTACCATGAAAATATCGTCTCTCTCTCTCTCTCTCTCTCTCTCTCTCTCTCTCTCTCTCTCTCTCTCTCTCTCTGAAACCCCCATTTTTTCTAAAAATTATTTTTACCCTGCCCATCGTAATTTCTCCAACACATACTTTTGACTTGAACGCCAATAGCGGTGTTTAGCTTGCGAATCTGTTAAAAACCGCGTCCTAGTGAGAGCGTAGAAGGTGTAAGGAATCCCTTTTCTACTTTACGAGATCTCTTGATCAATCAGTCATTCAATAAATGTAAAAAAAAAAAAAGTTTCGATCTCTGGGGCTCATGATGTTAAAGTCATCTGTTTCTGTGGGCCACGGTTAAAGAGGGTGTCATTTGACCAGCACAACGAACAACCGCCTTTACTTTTCCCCAACTAATGTCAGGTACCACACTAAGGCTGGTTGGACTCAAGGCGCTCGGAAGCCTAGCGCTTAATTAAACACTCAGCCACAACGCCCCTCCGTCAGAATAATAAAAATCGAATACAATTAATTTAATCAAATTGATCTTTCCTTATACATTATATATATATGTATATATATAATATATACACGTATTGTTTGTATTCTTTCTTGTTAAAGAATTCTTACTTATTACATTTTGCATTCCCATATGATAACCTGTTTATGTATTCAAATATATATATGTATGTATGTATGTATGTATGTATGTATGTATGTATGTATGTATATGTGTGTGTGTGTGTGTGTGTGTGTGTGTGCGTGCGTGTGTGCGTGTGTGTGTGTGTGTGTTAACATATTTGTGTGTGACTTTCTGTGAGTTGTGATGCTGGTGTTCCTTTCTACCGTACTGTCCAATCAGACTTTAATGCTGGTTTTGATAGCGATTGTCAATAGACATTGTTTTTGTTTGGATTTTCATTTAGTTGTGTACAACCAGAGATATCTGTTCCAGTCTCTCTCACCCACGCCCCAGACACTTATCATCATATTTACTTATAACTCTTAAAACTTATTATCAAGGTTATGAGTTGTTGTTTTTTTCATCTTTGCAATTTTGAACTGCGTCCCAAGGGGGACAATCCGCCTTTGGTTTTGTTATTGTCTGCCAGTCACACTGAAATCTTATAACTAAAAGCTTTTTTTTTTTTTTTTTTGGTACAAAATTGAGATTTTACTGACATCTGTTTCCTAATTAGTAGAGAAGCTGCAACTCTTCTAAGCAAAGTTTTGTTTTTGTTAGTGTTTTTTTAAGTAAATATCAAATTTTTTATTGTTTTTGTACTCGTACACCTTTTTTAAAACAAGATTTTAAAGTGTTATATTTACACTTCAAAAATTTAGGTAAGCTCAAGGACGGCGGCTCTGCATGTCTGCCTTTATGTAAGTTAAGAAATAATTGGGACGGATGGGGTTGCATATACCTCTCGACTCCCTAAACAGTTGGTCCTGAGTTCGAAAGGTTTAGTCGAGGTTTAGTTCCAGTATAGAATTTTAGAACTATAAGCTCATGATGAGAGCTGAATGAAACTTAATTTAAACCAGTCCCATCACACACTGTTGTTGTAACTATGTCCCGCGCAAAGCCCCGCATGATCTCGCGCAATACTCGACGCAGGACAAGAAATGGCTGTTTAAATAGATAGAAGAGCCCCTTCACGCACAACGAAAGAAATTAGTAACTCTGGCGTTATGGAACAAGAAGAAAGAGGCGTCATTTGTTGTCGTATGGTAACTTAGGAGTCTGTCGCCGTGAACCGAGAATAACACTTGGATACATGCTGTTGGTGCTGCACTGTGGATAGGCAGAAGGAACTTAGGAGTCTGTCGACGTGAACCTGTTTGTGCAGTCACTCGACATGTATGGTAGCCATGAGGCACTACGTCGGACGGCTAAGTTTCTTGCCAGAGCACTACGGGAGGACTAGTCCTTATTGCTCTGATTTTTCAATAGGAGTTCTCTCAGGTCGCCGAGAACCGAGAACAACACTTGGATACATGTTGTTGGTGCTGTACTGTGGATAGACAGAAGGAACTTAGGAGTCTGTCGCCGTGAACCGAGAACAACACTTGGATACATGTTGTTGGTGCTGTACTGTGGATAGGCAGAAGGAACTTAGGAGTCTGTCGCCGTGGACTGATAACAACACTTGGATACATGTTGTTGGTGCTGTACTGTGGATAGACAGAAGGAACATAGGAGTCTGCCGCCGTGGACTGATAACAACACTTGGATACATGTTTTTGGTGCTGTACTGTGGATAGGCAGAAGGAACTTAGGAGTCTGTCGCCGTGGACTGATAACAACACTTGGATACATGTTGTTGGTGCTGTACTGTGGAGAGGCAGAAGGAACTTAGGAGTCTGTCGCCGTGGACTGATTACAACACTTGGATACATGTTGTTGGTGCTGTACTGTGGATAGACAGAAGGAACTTAGGAGTCTGTCTCCGTGAACCGAGAACAACACTTGGATACATGTTGTTGGTGCTGTACTGTGGATAGGCAGAAGGAACTTAGGAGTCTGTCGCCGTGGACTGATAACAACACTTGGATACATGTTGTTGGTGCTGTACTGTGGATAGACAGAAGGAACTTAGGAGTCTGTCGCCGTGGACTGATAACAACACTTGGATACATGTTGTTGGTGCTGTACTGTGGATAGGCAGAAGGAACTTAGGAGTCTGTCGCCGTGGACTGATAACAACACTTGGATACATGTTGTTGGTGCTGTACTGTGGATAGACAGAAGGAACTTAGGAGTCTGTCGCCGTGGACTGATAACACCACTTGGATACATGTTGTTGGTGCTGTACTGTGGATAGACAGAAGGAACTTAGGAGTCTGTCGCCGTGGACTTATAACAACACTTGGATACATGTTGTTGGTGCTGTACTGTGGATAGACAGAAGGAACTTAGGAGTCTGTCGCCGTGGACTGATAACAACACTTGGATACATGTTGTTGGTGCTGTACTGTGGATAGGCAGAAGGAGCAAATAAATCTAAGAATTGACTCAGTCTTCAATATAAATAAACATCTGTCTTACTCTTTTGTTGAGTTGAACTTTAAAAAAAAATATTCTTATATTCGGGAGATGAAAAAAGACAACAGGAAATTTAAGTTTAGAATGCTTTCTAAATATGAAAGAAAAAAATGACTTTCTTATCTCTTTTCCAAATCGATGTCACTCTATGCGGGTCCGCCCATCAACACTCCCCCTCCTAGCCACGCCACTGAACTGAACATACGATGAAGTGTTCTACTGTAAATAAGTATCACTTTCAGTCTCACTTTGTAATCTTGTATCTTCTATTCCAGTTATAATGACACTCATTTCTCGTCCTTGCCCTTTACATCTGCTATTACCTGGAGGCCTGTCATTTACGTAAGGTCGTGAAGAAATACGAGTTCAGCCTAGAGTTATGACAATAATCTACCGCCTTTTTTATGGGTCAACGAGTTCACAATAAAACAGCTAGACAGATTTTCGATTCCGTTTTTGCCAGTCCAAGTTTGAATATTTAAACACAATGGTGTGATAATGGCATATGTTGGAAAGGTCAAAAGGCGTTCAAAAGTCATGGCTGCCATGTTAAACAAGATCGATGAATTTGACATTTTTGCACTGAGAAATTGTTTGTGTATCCATTGTAGAGTTAGCATGAAATAAACTTGCAATATATAGGAAGGAAGTTGAAAACTTTAATTCTGTCGGAACGTCACTAAGCCAGACATGGTCCTTAGGGTTACTAGTCTGTTATGCGTTTCAGGGAAGCATTAGTGGTATAGATTACATTATTTAGCGTTCAGAATCCGACTACAAAGAAGCCCCGGACAGCATGTACATCCCAGACCCCACACCCTGCTGACTCCGACCCTAGCCAAATGAGAACATTAAAGTAACGGGCTAAATCCCAAAGGGATGACAAAGGGTTATTTATAGTTACAGGAAAGGGGAGATAAATAATCAGTGCGTGTTATAAATCAAAATTGTTTGATTTTGTATATTAATTACAGTGAAGATATTAGAAAAGAATAAATACATCTGACATTTAAATGTCACACTAAAGTGTTAATCTTCTAGAAAACCAATTTATCGTATGAAGTTGACAGCAACTAATCTATAAGTAATTTGTTACTATTGTTGACAATTGTTGTATATACAGTTTCTTATTTATCTTATAGATAACAATTATGAAATTTAACCTTAAAATTGAAACCATAAAATTCAAAACTCACAGACCCCACCCCAATCATGCACATTAATCAGTGACTTAAACTCTGCTAAGTCGTTAGCTTTCCAGATTGATTCAGGCAACCCATTCCATTATCTATTGGCACTAAGGAATAAAAGGGAACTTGTACGAACTTGTCCATGCAAATGGAATAAGAAATGTGCCATTGTTTTGTGTCTTTCTTATTTGAAATATGTTGTTGTTAAAGCAGCACTCCCATGATCCTTTCAAGATACATCTAGTTTTAAAGATGATCATGCCAATGCCTAAGCCCGAAGATATAAGATGCGTCTTCTTTTGAAGATATAAGACTCCCTTTAAGATCAAAAAGATATTAGATGCAGCTACTTTTGAAGATGATTATGTAGATAGCTTATCCCGAAGATATTATAGCACCGTCAGGAATGACAACGGGTGGGATTTGAACTCTTGACCATTGTGACAGTCCGAAGTGCATACCATCCTCACAGGAGACAATTCTGAACATATAAATAAGCGAAAAATAGTTAGAGATTTTGTTTTCTGAACATCGCAGTTGTATTTATTGGTTGCTTTCCATGTGTAGGTCCTTAAGGCTTTTTTTTGTATTAGCTAGTCATGTAGATAGAATTAATACCATGTGAGTGGGTCTAGTCTCAGCAGTAATTTCACTCCCACACGAAACTCTGTATCTTCTGGCTAAAGAGTGAAAAGAGGATTAATGTTAGGTGCTGGGGAGGGGGTGTATAAAAGCTACTGTCACGTGTGATACGCGGTTGCTTGAGAAATGTAAACATTCTAGTAGCTTCTAGTTTCTACCCAGAAAAAGTCTGTATCTTCTGGCTAAAGAAGAGAATTGGTTTCCTGTCCCAGAAAATTTCGGGGTCGGCGTGGTGGCGGATTATTAAAGCTCTAGGCTCCCGAACAAAGAGAACGTGGCTTTGAGTCCCGTAGAAGACGGGGATTCGAATTTCCAGATTTTTAGAGCTCCCCGGAGTTCACCCATCTTTAATTTAAAAAATAATAATAAAGTTCCCCTTTCATACCTTGTGATCTATAGGGCGGATGATGTAAAGGTCATCTGTTTCTGTGGCCACGGTTAACCAGGGTGTCATGTGGCAAGCACAACGACCAACCGCCTTTACTTTTCCCCAACTTATGTCAGGTACTTATTAGAGCTGGGTGGACTCAGGCGCCTAAAGAAATTAAATAGCCTAGTCTCTATCATGATTCGAACCCGGTACCTCTGGTTAAAAAGCCAAGCGCTTTACCACTCAGCCACCTCGTCGCCTTTAATGGGAACTTAAAATGAGCTACGGAACCATAAAATATATAAATATATAAATCACGATTGAACTTCACGTGCGAACGACAGCTAATGTAGGCGTGGTATGCGTGAACGACCGAGTGTCTCTGTACCCTATGGGTCTTAAAGCCTTGATTTACCAGTTGAATGACTTGTTGATATTTCTGATTAATAGTTTTGAAGAAAGGTTAAACAAAGAGAAAGATTCGCAAGACAAAAACAAATGTTTATTCACGTGATCCACATGAAGATTAGAACCCAATTTAATTACATTTTAAAAATAATAATTCTGTCAATATGATCTAGATTCCGATCTAGAGAGATAAAATGTTTTCAAAGGGATTTTCATAGTTCAGTTAATCACCCTTTATTTACATTTTAATTACAAAGCTTACATCAACTCACTCTGTCTGCGTGTCTGGTAAAAAGTTTGTACATGTTATTTCTCCAACACACAGTCTCGGATCAAGTTGAAATTTAGCACAATTATTTCTTGTACCTGACAAAACAAGAATCAATAAAAAAAAATTGACAAATTAGTAAATTTATTTAAAAAGCGATCACCCAAATACCTCCTTATTTCTCCCCAACCCCTTTCCAACTTGTCCAGATAAGCGATAGGATGATAGCGTATTGAGAAAGTTAAAATCGTGAAATTGCGCTAAACAAAAAAAAAAAAAAATACAATAGGCAAAAATATTTCTAATTGATTTATTATTGTTAGTCTACATATTTTAAAAAATTAATTACATGACTGATTGAAATCAATTGATAGAACTACGCTTAATATAAGTTTGTTTTTTAAAGTATTTTTTTCATTTATTTATTTCATGAAAGCATGTTCCAAAAAGCAAAATTTAACTTTAAGAGATTATGTTTTTAAATATTTAGCAGTCAAACCACAGTTTTTAATGTGTGGCCAAGTAGCTAATAATTGTTTTCCCAAAGAATCACAGAAACTGTTAAATTTCTAGGAAAATCATTAGAGCCGTATTCTAAATACCCGACCAATACAGAAACTGTCAAAATTATAGGAAAATCCCTAGAGCCGTATTCTAAGTACCCGACCAATGTCCATGCTCCAGTTCCACCCATGAAGAGTTTGCAAACTAATTTGATGAATGTAACAAAAAATACTGTTTTCAGTAACAATGTTATAGAGTCCTAAAATTTAGGGTACAGAGACCAACACGTGACCTACATGTTTTGTCAAACCTTACTCCGTTGTTGTGTCAAGGGTATATTTTGAAATCCGTTTTGGCAGTCTGGTGTGGCATTCACTGTACGCACAGAAAGAAGCGCGAATTTATATTGAACTGAACGACGTCAATGTATGAATGGACTCGTCGAACTAAGGAATCCCAGAATTCTCCGGGGAAGTAAACTGAATTTCACCGTAAACATGGACAAATATGGCAGCACTCAATTACCAGCTTCTCTTTTTTTTTGTTCAAGTCATGACACCCGAGCATAAGAAGTTCTGCGATTGTTGTTGTTGAGGCGCTCAGTTACTCGCTGTCGCCCACGTACCAGCGCAGGTCTCCTGCTCGCGTGGGAGGTCAACCTCCCAACCTTCACCCCCACAGCTGAACTAATGATGAGTTCTTCAGATCGTCAACAAAGTCTTACCACAGGGTACTGGTGACATTGAGGGGAGCGGGGTAAGGGGGGCGGAGGAGAGGGGAAGATTTAACTCTTTCTCTCCTAATCGACGATATCATCGTCGATTTTGACCTCATAAAATTAAATTAATGTTTAATTTTTTAAACTTGACTTTGAACTATATAAAAAGAGCATGCATTTTCCTTTAATTCCAGACCAAATACAACATTTTCTGATAACAAACAACAAAGCTATTGAAGCCTAATCATAACAGGGGTAGTGAAATAGTAATGAGCAAAATGAAAAATTCCTCCCAAAACGTGGAAAATTAATTACGGAGAGAAAGAGTTAAATAACTGGGCGGATGATGTGGGGTGCCGAGTGTTGAAGGGCGTAAAACAAAAAATTGAAAAATTATTTAAAAAATAATTTTAAAGCGTTGCAAGATTGTTTTTTGTCTCTGCGTAGGCCGGTCGCTGTTACGTAGAAAATAACGGTTGGCAGAATGATAAAAATCAGTTTGTTAAGTTCAAAATTTTATATACTAGTCATAACTTTCTACTTCACCAATCCGTTAGTCTGTGACATCGTGGGGGGCACCACATAGGATCTGTCTACGCTCTGTCTTTCTCCATTTCCTCTCTGTCTTTTTGCCTTGAATAGAATCTCTTTAAAGGACAGGCCGGTCCATTGCCTGACACTTTCCCCCCCCCCCACCCATTGTTTTTAAAACGTGTCATACCATTTACTTGTTGTACAGCTATAATGGGCTGATGTAATATTGCAGAGTACTACACAATATTGTTAACTGTGATGAGGTAGGCCTACTGACTACTGAAGTGTGAGAGTCTAAGGCAGCTCACCCCAAAAGTAAAACAGTTGATATAGTTTATTTAGTAACGAATGTGAGGCAAAGGTTAATTCACATTTACGGAGTCGATTGTCTCTGTGAAGTCCAGTTTCAGGCCTCCTGCAGTCGTAGAACGACTATGGTTCATCTCGAACAATTTTTCATGTGACTGTGGTGCCCTATTTTGGAGAGACACTCCCTGCCAGATATATTGCAGGTTAAGGTTGCTTTCGCTTTGGTGGCGGAGGAGCCGATCATTTTTCGTATGACACGCTTCTCTTCCAGACCCGAGGCCAATGTTTTTTCACTGTCCATAGCTTTCTCGGTCACTGTCTCTCTCCATCTAGTGCGGTCTAGGGCTATGTCTTGCCAATGGTCAGTTATTAATTTACTATCCTACCTAGTGGCTATAATAACTCACCTAACGTAAACACACCTCGTCTTTGCCATTTATTTTCTTTTTCATTAGTGCGACGCGTTTTTTTTTAAATTAAGTACATAACAATTTAGAGTACAGGAAAGATATTAAAGAGTTACTAAGGGAATGGGGAAATGTATTCTACTTCTAGACATAAATACCAGCACATATAGAACTAGAAGAAAATGAAAAGACTGACACACTTGCCAAGAGTGGGAGAACAAACGCACAAGTAAACATTGCACTCTATCCAGAAGAAATGAAGAAACTAATAGTTAATAAAATAAATGAGAAATAGACAAGCTCTCATCCGAATCACAAGAAAGATGATGCCTATTATAAGCTATCCCGACAAGATCAACGTCTAATTTTTCGTCTCAGGACCGGACACAACAGAATGAGACAACATATGTTCCGAAACCTAAATATCGAAACTATCAAAGTGCCCTAGTGGAGTGTCACCTAACAATGTTGACCATACCCTCCAGAACTGCTCTCTTTACCAAGAGGTCCGTACAAGACACTTGCCCTAAAACAGCCCAATAGAAAGAAAACTATATGGAGAGCTCCTGATTTAGAAAACACTGCGCAGTTCATCTCACTTACATTGTGTGTCTTGCTTTTGTGTGTCTTACTTTGTATGTCTTACCTTGTGTGTCTTACCTTGTGTGTGTCTTACTTTGTATGTCTTACCTTGTGTGTCTTACATTGTGTGTCTTGCTTGTGTGTGTCTTACTTTGTATGTCTTGCTTTTGTGTGTTTTGCATGTGAAAGAACCTTATTTTGATTATAATTTAAACTTTAAAAAAGTAATAATTTAAAAAAAAAACCTCAAACTTTACGAATAAATCAAATTGCATTGGATGGTACTGTCATAAAAAAAAACGTGTCGGTATGGTGCATCAAACCCCCGGCATCCGTGTTATTAGCTCGACTCTTTCTTTCCAGTATCGCGAACTTTTTCATTCATTCCTTCATCCTTCCTCCACCAATGAAAAGAATGTAAGATAGAATTGATAGAAGATACTTGGGGACAGAAGTGCATCAACTAGAAACAGAAATTGGAATAAAATCTGGTTCGGTCACATGGTAGAAATAAATGATAGTGCAATGAAAGTAATATGCATACTTAAGATTTATACATAATAGTGTTACAAAAATGTGACTCCCAACCCCTTCTGTTCAAAGTTTTTATGGCTATTTCTTTTTCTTTCTAGGCCGTGTCAATAATATTATAAAAAGTTAGTGTAACAATTTAGAAATTCGAAAGAATGAAATTATTCGTATCTGAAATGTTCTCATTTCCTACCTTGCGATCTATGCGGCAGATGATGTTAAGGTCTATGGCCAACGGTTAACGAGCCAGGGTGTCATGTTTTACTTTTCTTGTTTTACTTTCTCCAACTAAAGTCAGGTACCAATTACACTCTGAGCTGCCCCAAAAATCCCGAAATTCAAAATCCCAGTCTTCACTGAGATTCGAACCCAGGACCCCAGTTTCGGAAGCCACTCAACCACCCCATTCATATCTGAGCAATACTATATTTACAACTTCATTTATTGTAATTAAATCCTAAACAATTAAATTCCAAATACTTTTATCTGTCTCTTTAATCGTTGTAAACGCTGGATAGCACTTCCATAGAACTGGCCTCAGTTAACAAAATGTATGTAAATATATATGTAGAATAATATAAGTAATCCAGACCAACAACCCGTTGTATTTCGTTTGTTTGTTGTTGTTGTTTTTATTTTGCCAATAATACATATCCCAAACAATTTAACAAGACCCGCGACAAGAGTCCTTTTGACCAAACCGAGGACCATTTGAAACCACTGCCGCAGAACATAAGAAAGCAGCAGTGGCTCCCCTTCATTTCGGTGATGCGGCCCGCAGCAGGCTTGCCCGAACTCAAGGTGGCTCACCACTGTTCTTCACCAGCTTGTGAAAGACCTTAAATAGGCGAAACGACTGGATAAAAAAGACACACAAATAAGCGATGAAACGAAATAGGAACTGTTTTAATTTATCAGCTTAATTGTTGATAAAAACGGCTTACGTGTCTTTCGCAATTCTAATGGATGCAACTGTAGATGTCCTTGTGTGAATTAATAAAACTAATTTTCCCTTCGTTAGCGCTTCGTAATCCCAATCATGGAAGCTTAAATCAGACAAGGGGACATTACCTCGACCTTACAGGCTATGGTTAAGTTCTAATGAAACTAAGGAAACCAGAGTTAATGGGTCAAAAATAGATGAAATAAGATATATGCTATTTTAAAGAAATACTACAATTTTTTTTTACGCGTTTCTTTATAATGGAAGTCAGTGTTTCCCAAACTATGTTCAGAGGAACCCTGGTGTTCGGCTAGGCCTGAATAGGTGTTCATCGAACGGCTTGAATAATTAACTACTAGGCCACCACGTGAATTGATGTCTCTAAAAAAAATAAGCAAAGTGTTTCGCTAAATACTCAGAATGAGCGAAGTGGTCTGTTAAGGCAAAATGTTTGGGAATCACTGGTCTAAGTAATCATTTCATTAGATATCTTGTATTTCTACATGCTGTTATTTCATACTTAAAGTATAATTCTGGTGCTATCATTTTCTCTAACTCAGCCTATTTAGTGCTAACAGCCTTTCTGTGCTTTCTTGTCTTCCTGATGCAACCTTTCAGACGCCATTAGTTTTTCAGCTGCTATCAATGTTACAGAGGTCATCTTCTGCCAGCCGCTTTTCTCTATGCCAGTGAGTGCGAAATGGCGCCCGAGTTGATCTTTATATCGCTTACGGGAGGGGGGAGGGGAACACCACCATTGCATAGTCCTCCTTTAAGATCGCCTTTGACAAACAGGTCGTCTCCCATGCTGGATAAGTGTGCGATCCAGAGACGCTGTCGAATGGTAAGTAGTTCTTCTTTACTGTCCCCACACCTGCCTCCTTCAGAACATGGCTATGAGGTAGTCTTGCCAACTTATGCCTATTATGGAACGAAGGCATCTTTGATGGAAGCGTTCAAGAAGCTTCAAATGCCTTCTATTACTTTATTGTGTATATAGGGATATTTAAATATACTATATCTTGTCATTGCGTAAGTGGTAATGCATATAATTACTCCATCTATACTATAAAGCATAAAGTAAGGCGTATGTGTGTATGTATGTTCCGCATATCAAAACAGTTTCACCAATCTTGATAAAACTTGGCATACATGTTCCTTGGGTACTCACTGGAACCGTGATCTATGTATAGTAGCCTTAAAACAAACTTAAGTCCCTCAAAAAAAATAATTGCCCAACTCTATTACAATTTCATGGATCTAGGCAATGTTTACATTAGAGAAAATCGAAAGGATCTAGATCTAATTTTAAGAACTACACTTTGCACAGATAGTTTTTTACTTTGACACATAAAAATTACATTTTCATTTCATTATTTAATAAAGTTAAGCTTCAAATTTGTCTTACAAAAAGCCTTTTTACATAAATTCGTTAATTATATCTGCGAATTTAGAAGTCCTGACGTGCATTCTTTCATTAGACAAGACCGAAATGTTACACATCTCTCTATTCCTTACTTTTAATTCAACTCTAAGATGTTAGAACTTCTCTTCGAAAATATAGTTTTGTACTTTAACACGTGTACGTAATTATAGGCCATTCATTTCATATTTTAATAAAATTAACCTTCAAATTTGAATTTCTAAAGCATTTTTTTATACATTCGTTCGCTGCGAAGCCGTGTTGAAATACATTTTAATACTTCCATTCATGAGTCGCGTACATCTAACAGCCGTTTCATTCATTCCTTCATTAGAGAAAGAAATGTCAGCATGCGCAGAGCAAAGGCGCCACGCACGCGCAGAACGAAATCTATCCACGCCAATATTTAACTCTAGATCTAATTCAAAGATGATAAATCTACTTCATACTTTAACACATGAACATACAAAATAAAGTCCATTCATTTCATATTTTAATCAAATATATGTAGGCCCACAAACAAATGTTTTATTTGAAAAAATGGATTTAGGTCGATAAACTATTTTGATAGCTCCATTCATACTACTTTACATCCACGCATTCGCTTTACTTATAACATTATTATTTCGTTTAATTGTTTCCAAAACACTCTCAGTGACTATATCGACAGCGATACGCAAATTAAGACCAACGTGCCGCGGGTAACATATGGCTAGTTTCCTATAAAATGCTTCCTAATAGCATGCCTTAATGTGTGGCTTAGATATTGTGTTCGGTGGAACTTTTTTTTTTACTCAAAATAGTAATGGCGAAGGTGAGTAGCTGGTGCTTAATTTAAGCCAGTATGCTTCTAGTAGGAGTGAAAGCTATTAGCCATGGCTGACTACCCACCTAGGAGAAGGAAAACTCTGAATTCAAACCTCTATTGCATTGCAGCTAATCCCAAACCTGGGAAAGGCTTCGGGCGGCAACCCTGAAGAAAAATCTGGAGCCGGCGACCCTTAGGCAGCTTGCAGCACTCGGTGCTACATCCTGGCAAACCCAGCGACACCGGCTGATCCAAAACTGTATCGGCACTTGCTGTTCCTTTATACTTGAGATACATTAGCTGCGTGGAGGGAACTGAAGTGTGGGCGACAACGTTCCGACCACAGCTAATGCCAATACGTTCATCTCTTTTCCATGACTTGATTCATAGCCGCTTCGTGACTGAAGGAGTCCGTAGTACATTATATTTAGTTACACAACATTTATTCGCCTCTTATTTCTTTTTAATTTTTTTTTTTAAATCCCATTCCTCTGTCAGGTGGGCCTTGAATTCAGAGATGGCTGTTTCCGGCCCGCACACGTCTACCAATATCTACTTTCTTCACGTTCGTATAAGGCTTTGAATTCTCTCCAGTTGGTTTCATTTCTATTTTCACATAAATCCGAGATGATCTAGACCAGTGTTTCCCAAACTTTTGACCTATGTGTACCCCTTTTATAATTTTTGTAATGCTGAATATCCCTCACCCCCCCCCCCAACACTTAAATTTTTTAACATAACCTAATAAATGGGTATTTAAAAAATAAGCATAGTTAATGAGTAGCAACGTGTACCATTTCCAAAGTCTTCCTGTGCCCCCTGGGGGTACGTTTACTCCACTTTGGGAAACATTGATCTAAACTTTAGTATTGTTTCGTTTCTTTGCAAACAAAGATTTAAATAATTTTTTTTTCTGTAAACGGCTTCGAGATGGTGACAGCTACAACTTGGTTGCTGATTGGCTGAGACCTCGGGAAGACAGATCACGTGTTCACTCTAAAAATAAAGACCAAGAAATGAAGAGAACAGAACAAAGAGAAAAAAAAAAAAAGAACGTGGAAAAAAAAAATCGGCGTTTTTGATTGGAAGACGAGTCTGGTTATATCCCGACTAGCAAATTGATGTTATTATTAGAAGTCATTTTGTTTAGAGAGTTTGTTAACAGTATTCATGGTCTTAGAGATGAACTGATAGTGTTTATGACTTGAGGCCCAGGTAATAGAGCATTGTTTCCTTGAGGCTTGGAAGATAGATTTTTTTAAATACAAGGGGTAGACCGAAATAAAATTGAAAAGTTGGTAAAAAGATACAGTTCAAATCCCAATCATATGATATCTTAACAACGACATTTTCTTAAAACATCAATCGCCCAAGGTCGTTCAATAAAAAAACCAACTTGTCGTTATTATAGCTTTTGTCTTGCTCTTTGTCAGTGGATTGTTTGGGGGTTCCAATGCTGATTCTTTTTACAGCTTAAGGCCATTATGCTAATTATTCACAACGAGAAGGGGGGAGTTTCGGTGACAACTCATAAAAACAGGAGGCGCGGTGGCTGAGCGGTTGGCTTCTGAACCGCGGGCTCCGGGTTCAAATCCTGCTGAGGACCCTAATGATCGCATGGACTAAAAGTGGACAGTTACTTTTGATATCTCTTTGTCCACTCGTCCTCTCCTCTATCATTTTCTTCTTCAGAGAAGGAGTAGAAACACTCGTCTCCAACCCCGACTTCACCTGGGCAAGCTCCTTAACCTCAATCTTAATAATCCGGACGTACGTCAGACATTGTGAAACCGTCTTTCCTCGGCGTCATGACAGCCGCTGACAGTTTGACCAACATCCAGATGATGTAACGTCATCTTAGTTCACTCCCGTCTGCTATCCATACTTGACCTCTTTCACGTCAGATAGAAGAGATTGACGTCTTGCTTTCAGGTTGACAATATTTCTTAATGACAATCTTATCATAGAATAATGTCGATCTTAGCAACATCGCTTTATAAGACTCATACAAGTGCTAAATATTTTAATAGACAAATTAATGCATTATACATTTACAAAAAGCCCTGATTTAATCACTCATCACTCTCCCACTTGCCGTGGTGGAAAGTTTAACCTGTTAACACTTAACTTTGGTTTAGGACAAGTAAACTTTCATGACCGAAACTGCAATGATTAAAGTTATCATATGGCTAGGCTTTATTCGCAATTTCGACCCAATATGTTTTTGGAAGGCGACATAATACAAAATTTGCACTTCCTGTTTTAATAGCTCAAAAACTCCACTTCCTGTTCGATACAGCTTATAGGCCTAATCTTAATTCTACAAATTTACTCTTTTTCTTTAACTCTTTCTCTCCGTAATTAATTACCACATTCTGATGGAATCAACGTTTGTATCGTCGGTTAGGAGAGAAAGAGTTAAACCATGTAGATCAGTGAATCTCAACCTTTTTTTTTTTTAGCTCGGCGACCCCCTAATACGATTCTCCAGTTGGCGTCGACCCTTTAACCATAAAATTTGTTTCGGCCTTGAATGTGATTTTCTAACGTTATTAAATCATAATCAAATTTTTAATTTATGATGTTTTTAAGCTTTATATGACAGACAATCATTGTATTAAAAAAAAATGTGTGCTTAAATAACTAAAAGAGAATTACTGTTGTGTTCATGGGTTGTTTCGTCATGAATATATTTTCACCGGTAACATGGACTAGAAAACGACTACGAATTATTATTTTTTTTTTTGCAATTAATGGTTTCAAGACCAGTTTAAATCTTCACCAATAAAATAATGTTTGATTCAGCAAAGCGTTTGAAATAAGAACTAACTTTCAATGGAAAAAAAATGTGTCTACCTTCAAGCAATGGTGTTACCACTCACTAAAGGTGCCCTCTGTATCGTCTGTATTTAAATATGTTCCCCCCCCCCCCCCCCAATTTTTATTTCATTTAATTGGTGCTTCACGATTGTTTAATCATTTATCTTCTAAAGTGCCAATGTGAGTAATATTCCTTTACTGTGTACATTAGATTGTACTTGAAGACCATCTCTGGTACAAATCTGTTTGGTACAATACGTAAGTTAGGACCAAAAAGAATTTTTTTTTCAATGTAAAATTAACGAAAAACCAAAATTTCCGATGGTCTTAGGCGACCCCTGGCAAATGGTCATTCGACCCCCAAAGGGGGGACCCCTGATGTAGATCTAAACAAGAAGTCTTTAGCATCTTAAGTACTATTTTATCACGACTATCTTCTTTTTAAAGTAACATCTGTAATTTATAATGAAAGATAAGTTCTAGATGGACATATATTATAGATCTAAAATTAAAAAATTAACACATTCTCAAATTTCTCTGTGCTCGTAGAAATGATGCTAGAAAAAAAAATGATTTGGACTTGCAAGTTACTTGTGAACAAATTGCTGCAAAATTTGACCGTATTCTTGTTTCAAGTTAATCTGTAGGGCTCTCCATAATGTTGCTGTGTATTTCGTCGTAAATTTTGAAATGTTTTTAAATGAAAAAAATATTTTCTCTGGATTTAATTGTTCATCGTTTTGTTTTGCTGTCTTCATAACTCGGTCAGCGTTGAAGTCACGTCTTTCACACACATTCAAACCACAGACACACACACACACAAACATCCACACCCGTCACACACACACACAGAACTCTCCGCGAGGTTGTCCATAATAGATGTTAAACATCGAAAAACACGAAAACTATGCGGTCTGAAATCTAAAATGTAACGTAGTTAGACACAACAGCAGCTTTATGTGTATGTCTTGGTGACTGTTTGGACACTGACCTTTTCTTATGAACCATGGCTCTTCCTAGGTCAGAAACTTGCTCTTTGTTTGGGGTTCCTATGCTTATTCACAACGTTACGCCATTAAATTAACTGTTCACAAAAAGTACGCTAATGATTGCCCAGTTCACTATCATTTAACTTTTTTGTTTTCTTTTCTTCCACCCGGTACTGTGCTCTGTAGGATTGCTTATTAAATAAGTATTTATGAGTTAAAAGATGCTAACACTTAACGCAACTCTATGCCGTCTCCTCTCTAATATATCCATCTGTGTTGTTGGCCTTCCAACCAGCTGTGAAACGACAATATTCCAACTCATTATATAGTTCGTCCATCGTGGTTCGATGATGACCACTTTGTCATCCAGGGGGCTGAGGGCTTTGCACTGGGGTTTTATGCCTTCTCATGTGGCTGGAGAGACCGGAATGTTCGGCTGCACACTGGGCAGGTTATTCCAGCTGTAGCTAGTGTCGTTTGCCTTGCTTTTCTTCTCTGGCTTTTTTCTTCAGCCAGCGTGGTTCTCTTTTCCTCGGCAACCTGTGCGCCAGTTTTCACAGCGCGACGCCATGATGCTCTGTCATGTGCCTTTGTCTTCCAGTTGGCTGGGTCTATGCTGAACGCCTTCAGAGAAACTTAGAGGTGAATGCCTCGGAACGGTGTCACTTACATAAAATTTCCTCCCTCTCTACGTAGCTGATGTATCAAAAGGAACAGCAGGTATCCGATACAGTTTTGTTCGGTATCGTAGTAGCTTCTGACAGGGTGTGTGTGTGTGTACTGCAACTACCTCACCGTCGCTGTCACCTGGTTTTCTTCTAGGTTGACTCCTGAAGCTATTCCCATGTTTGGGTATAGTCACGAGGCAGCTGAGCTTTACTTCTCTTAGGTAGGTCGCTAGCAAAGGCTAACGAGTTGTTCCTTCTTCTCGAAACCTTTAAGCTGTCAATGATAACAGTTCCGCCGGACACAATATCTGATCTACACTTCAAGGCCAGGATTGCATTGATTGTCAGAGGCGTCTTGAGACAAAGTCATTGGAAGCGTTTTATAATGTATTGGAGCGCTTATGTTCATTACCACTTAGGCCAATAACTACCAAACTTTACATCCACCTGTGTGTATGCTTACAAATTGTGAGAACTCCATGATTGTAAGAAATACAGACCTTTTGCTGTAAGCTAATCACTTAATGAGTACTGTCGCTTACCATGAAGCAGCTATAGCATTAAGTTTATTTTTAGATTGTATATTTGCAGCGCAAGGTCATGGTTGTATGTTTTTGACAAGTTTATTGAAAACGATGACTGGTTTATCGTAAGCTTTAAAAAAAATAGTTTGGACGTTACTAGAATGGGGGCAAGAGGTAGTATATAAAGACTTCCATATTCAGTTTCGATAGAGATCTGCCACAAGAGTGAATGGATTTAGATTCAATTGTATTTTAGATTTAAATAGTATGTATACTACTAAAGTGACACCTAGTTCCCTAATAAAAAAAAGTGAAGTTCCCTCCTCAGGCCTTGCCATATACAGGGAAGATAATGTAAAGGTCATTTGTTTTTGTGGCCCACGTTAACGAGGGTGTTGTGTGGCCAGCACAACGACCAACCACCTATGTTTTTCCCCAACTGATGTCAGTTACCCAGGAGAGCTGGCTGGAATCAGAGGTGCACAGTAGAGTGGACTAAGAGGTGCCCAGTAGAGCTGTCTGGACTCAGAGGTGCACAAGATCACGAAAATTAAAAACCCCAGTCTTCACCGGGCTTCGAACCAGAACCTGCGGTTAGAAATCCAAGCGCTTTACCGCTCAGCCACCACACCTCTTCCAGAATAAAAACTGTATTTATTGTTGAGGGATCTCAGTTTTAAATTGATAGTTTACATTTGTATCTCCGGCATATTGTTTGAGTTTGTTCAGTAATTGTTTAAAAGGAAAGAACTATACACAATTATAACATCAGAAAGGCATTGTCTGACCAACACTGTCTCATCATAACATCAAACAAGACATGGTGACAAAAAGTATCATGACATCTGGCACTTAAGCCTACCGTCACATGTACAAAAGAGTGCAGTTTATTATAGCATGATAGAGGCTATTACATTAAGACGGCAAATATTTTACTCGCTATTCGAGGCTTACCATTCGGAGGCGGACTTGTCGACATTACTCTCAGTGTCCGCACTGCCTCTCCGCCCCTGAAAAATAATACTATAAAAGGCATATAGTGTCGAGAACCTTATAACACATGCCTTGTTCTATCTTAATTGTGGAATAGTGCTCTCAGTGGGAGACAACGCAAGGAAAAAACAATGGCTTTCTTGAGTGATTTCCCTTTGTTGAATCGCAAGATTGAAATGGAAGTTTCCTTTCTTATACCCCGCAGTATGAGGCCTTGAAAGGGGGAGAGTGAGAGAGAGAGAGAGAGAGAGAGAGAGATGGATGAAAAGAAGTGGAGGAGAAAGAGGATTACTCTGTTTCGTGTAAATTGCTTTCGTGACCAGGAAATGAGCGAGTAGGAGGAGGCAATGAAAATAGCATAAAGCTTCACAAGAAGAACTGGTAATAGAGGAGACCAGGTTTATTACACGGCTGGGTTCTTTGTCAAACTCAAGATGGGTGGAGGAAAAAAACAACAAAACCCCAAACTTTGAGTCATCACGAACATAGATAACTTGACTTATGACGGGCAGTCATGCCATCTTTGGGGAGATCTCCTTAACGCTGAGCAGAGTCTCACGATACGTTAATTACAAGATTTAGTACCAACTTTTAGTCTGTACAAATTTCTTGAATACGAGTGGGTGTAAGTAAAGTTCCCCTTTCAGACCTTGCGATCTATGGGGCAGATGATGTGAAGGTCATCTGTTTCTGTGGCCAACGGTTACCGAGGGTGTCATGTGGCCAGTACAACGACCAACCGCCTTTACTTTCCCCAAATTATGTCAGGTACCCATAAGAGCTGGGTGGACTCAGAGGCGCCCAAAGATCGCGAAATTAAAAATCCCAGTCTTCATCATGATGCGAACCCGGTACCCCCGGTTCGGAAGCCAAGCGCTTCACCGCTCAACTATCGCTCCCCCCCCCCCTTCCATGTGTGGGTGTATGATATATCAATGGATTAACCAATAGTACGTTGTGAAAACACAGTAAAATATTAGCATGAAACTAATTTTGTCAATTATAAACTTCATAAATCTGAATTGGTCTTTTAGGTATCATACTTTTGAACTGACATTTTAGACATCATATATTTGAAGTGACCTTCTAGACTTAATAGTATGCACCCTTAGTTCAAGAGCGATTAAAATAATAGTAACAACAAGAAAAAAAAAAAAAAAAGATTTTCAATTAAATAGATTCATTTCTCTCGGAATCGGAGTAGGGCTATAGTGGACGATTACCCCCCTTTACTGCTAACGGTTTGACCCTCATAATATTATAGTGCATTCAGTACAGCCGTATCAAGTAACCATTAGTTTAAATGCCACCATAATCGTTTAAAAGTCACGTTAGTTCTTCCTCTTGTTGGCCTCCTTCAGTCGTAACGACTCTGGTTCATCTCGTCGAACACTTTCTCAAGTGACTGTGGAGCCCTATTTCGAGAGACACTCCCGTCCAAATACATCGCTGGTTAAGGTGGCTTTCGCTTTGGTGGCAGAGGAGCCGGCCACTTTTGGTATGGCTCGCTTTTCTTCCAGAGCTGAGGCTCTTATGGATGGCTGCCTGGTCGTGCGGTTTGAGCGCTGGACTGTCGTTCAGATTTATCGATGGTCCAGGGTTCAAACCCTGCCCGCTCCCATCCCCCGTCGTCCTGCGGGAGGTTTGGACTAGGAAGTAATTATCTTCAACTTTGAAGGAACATCCGAAACATGTAAACATTTTACAAAACATATGTTTTTCATTCTCCATAGCTTTCTTGGTCACCGTCTCTCTCTATCTAGTGCGGTCTTCCCAATGGTCAGTGTCAATGTAAACGGTATTCAGGTTCCGTTTTGTTACCTCTAGCTCTTCATTACGACATTGATTTACAACAGTGGCGACATGCATTCCATGCGGACTGAAGTATTACATCCGTTCCTGCCTTCGCACCGCTCTGCACCTCATGACACAGTCAACGCATACGAGAGTGTGAAATATCGGTGTGAAAGTTCATACAATACTTCACAAAGAAATTGAAACCTATGATCACTTTTCTTATTGGCGTTTCTAGAAAGTGAAAAAAAAAGGAAAAGAACTAGAAAATTACTCGTCAGCGCAGATCGATTGGTCACTAGTGGTCACTAGTGGTCATCCTAGTAATCTCCGGTAAATACGCACCTAATCGAAGTCCACCGTCCACCGTACCGTTCAAGGAGACATTTATTCCATTTGGCCAAGCGGAAGAGGATCAATATCATCTGTCAGTTACTTAATAATTAAGGGTTAAGTATTTACGAGTATCTGAGCTCGGTAAGAAGATTATCAGGAGCTGGAGTTGATATTCATTGGCGGAGGCATTGACAGAAATTAGAGATCTAGAGGAGTGTGTGTGTTTATATTGTTACACAGTTACACTACTAAAAGAGAAGTATATATGTGTGTGTGTTTATATTGTTACACAGACTCACTACTAAAAGAGAAGTATATATGTGTGTGTGTGTTTATAATTATTATATTGTTACACAGACTCACTACTTGAGGTATATGTGTGTGTTTATATTGTTTTACAGTCTCACTACTATAAGAGAAAAGTATGTGTGTGTGTGCACTAGCGGAACCAGAACTTTGGAGTGGGGGGGGGCGATTTTTTTCCAAACCCTAACCCTTACGCCCAGTAAACCCTAACCCTATGCATAAACGTGTGTACAGAACACACACACATACACACACACACACACACACACATATATATATATATATATATATATATATATATATATATATATATATGTATATATATATATATATATATATATATATATATATATATATATATATATATATATATATATATATATATATATATATATAAGCAGCATTTCTCAACCTTCGGCGAAAAAGTGGGGCAACGCTATAAGGTTCCGTAGTGGGGTTTGGGGCAAAGCCCCGACGACAAAAGCATATTCTTGTATTCTACACTGTAGAAACGCATTCTCCTGACTTCTAAAGCTTATTATTCATCAATGGAGTTCGGGGCGAAGCCCCGACGACAAAAGCATTTTCTTCTATTCTTCACTACAGAAACGCAATCTCCTGACATCTACAGCTTATTATTCATCAATGAAGTTCGGGGCGAAGCCCCGACGCTAAAAGCATTTTCTTGTATTCTTTACTGCAGAAACGCATTCTCCTGACATCTACGCTTATTATTCATCAATGGAGTTCGGGGCGAAGCCCCGACGACAAAAGCGTTTTCTTGCATTCTTCACTGCAGAAACGCATTCTCCTGACCTAAAGCTCATTATTCATAATATTTAAAAAAAAGGACCTTTTGAATAATATTGTACTTGAAAGATATTCTAATATGAATTTATAGGCCCTTAAAACATTGCAAATAAAATCGATTTGTTCCTTGAAAAGATAAGATACCCCACATATTTAGATTTTGTCTTTGAGGATCGCCGCCGAAAAAAAAATTATTCGATAAATAATATTCAATAACATTGTAGTATAAGTTGTGAGTTATAGTCCCAAATTTATTTAACTAGAAAAATATCCGATTGAGTAAAGGTTGGAAAAAGGCGACTGTAAATGTATTTTTTTTCGGTTTAGAACTCATCTCAATCATGATTCTTATACTGAAAAATAAATTTCGTTTGAATTCTAACTTTCCAATGCAAAGTCTTTCTTAAAATAATTATGATAAATTCATGTGAAATTACATAAACTCTGGAAATGGGAGGGGCGGTAGAATGAAAACGATTAATCCTCGCTCCTTTAATAATTTCTGCTAAAGATTGCATTTGGCATTAAAGAATAAAAAAAAAAAAAGTAGGGCGACTCGATATAAGAATTTAATTTATAGTATATATAAATTATATTAGTGGCAGGTTTTTTACATTTTGTAATTTCCAAACTATAACACTAAAAGAAAAAGTATTGGTTTGTCCGATGGGGGAAATGCAATTGCATATATCGCCCTTCCCACCTGGTGCAACCTTTTTTCATTTAAATTTACTAATGATAAAATTTGAGATTAGAGTATGGTACGACATAATATACAATGAGTTTACATATCAATACGTAGTTTATATTATATAGATATTCAACTAATTTTGTTCACAAACTATGATTCTCCATAAAAATAGGACCGCCCCCCCCACTCAGAGGGCTAGAGTGGGAAGGGCAGTACTTGCAGTCGCCCTCCTCCCAACCCCACCGAATTGACCAAGATACCAGAAAGGGAGTGACATAAAATTTATAGATTAATTCAACAAATTTTGTTCACAAACTATGATTTCTCCATAAAAGTAGGACCGCCCCCCCCACTCAAATGGTTTAGGTGGGAAGGGCAGTACAGGTATTCGCCCCCCCCCCCAAACGGTAAACAGGGAACGACATAATATAAAGATCGGTTAAAATATCAATAACAAGTTTTAATCATATAGATATTTAATTGATTCTGTTAGCAAGCTGTGATTTCTACAAATAAATTGGACCGCCCCCCCCACTCGAAAGTGTATGGGGGGGGGGGCAGGATTGATACCATTGCCCCCTCCCGACCCCACCAAATGGGTCAACATACTAGAGGAGGGGGCGAAATAATAAAAAAATAGGTTGAAATATAAATAATTAGTATATATTATTTACATAAGTAATAAATTTGTATACAAATTGTGTGAATTCTATACTAAAATTCGTCCGCCCCCCCTTCGGGGGGGGGGGGTCGGCCAAGTGGGGGGGAGGCGATCGCCCCTACCGCCCCCCCCCCCTGGATCCGCCAGTGTGTGTGTGTTTATATTGTTTCACAGTCTCACTACAAGAAGAGAAGTATATGTGTGTGTGTGTGTGATTATATTGTTTTACAGTCTCACTAATAGAAGTATATATGTGCGTGTGTTTGTGTTTATAACGTTACACAGTCTCAATACTAGAAGTATACATGAATGTGTGTTTATATTGTTTCACAGTCTCACTATTAGGAGAATATTACATGTGTGTGTGTGTTTATATTGCAGCACGGTCTTACTTTGAGGCTTGTGGGTGTAAATTATTTATCATAATTGTAACGTCTATTATTTGTATATCTCAACGGTGTCTGGCTGAGCTACACATGGCACTTGACCAACTGAGAAGGTTTGGGTTTAAATCTCTGAAAACACAATTTTTTGTATTCTTCCAAATTTCATTGATGATAGTCGAAATTTCTGAGTGGAATGTAAATTAAAAGAAAAAAAATACAAACAAAATTTAAAAAAACAAAAAACAACTTTAAAACAAACAAAGCTTATATAATGGAAAAAAAAAACTGCACATTTACAGGAATATATCTTAATAATGTAAGATTTGTTTTCCCTTTTCTATATAAAACAAAATAACCAATTACAAATAATTCATTTATTAATTGTTTTTTTTTTTGGCATGTTTTGTCAGAGACATTTAATAATTGTGCAAACGTTTGTTATTGATTTGAGACTGGGAAGTCAGAGAAATAACGTGTATTCAATTTAAACCAGACAGAAAGAGTTGAAGAAGCTTTGTAACAAGCAAAATAAAAAAAAAAACTTTTTTTAAAGATAAAGCTCATCTAAGGGAAAGAACCGCACGGCCTTATATATATACTGCAGAAATAAGTTCCCTTTTTATATATAAAAAAAAGATTAATAAATTATTAGTAAATGATTAACTAATTGGTTCATGTTTTATTGATTCATGTGTTTTCATCGACTATGAATAATTATGCAAAATTTCAACTTGATCTGAGAATGGGAAACGAGATAAAAACACGTGTACAAAACGTAATAAGGGAAATAACAACGTATACAGCCACATCTCTCAAGAAGTCGCATTTATTTCAATACCAAATCTAATTAATAATAACCAACAATTAGTTCATTCGGTTATGTACATTTGGATTGATCCCAGTTTTTATAAGGTACAACTGATAATTGTGTAAAGTTTCAACTTAATCTGCGAATGGGTGTGGGGGAAATAGCGTGCATAAATATTGTACCAAACAGACAGACAATTGATATAAGCTTTGTACAAATGTGAATAACGACTGTCATAAAGAAAGTTTGAAATAAACCAGCAAAGAGGAGACTATAATGTGCGATTTATACAAATGTAATATTATCTCCCTTGACAGCGCCATTAAATTAATTGTAATCATTCTTTGATGAACTGAAAGCGCAAGTATAACAAGGTCATGATGTCCTAATATTTGACATCCTAGCTCTAAATGTCAGCCCACGCCTGGAATCTGGGGAACATGTAAAGATGTCATGGTGACATTTTATGACATGTTATGACAAGACAAATGAATTTTCAATTATATTTTTATAACTACTATGTGTAGTGTGTGTGTGTGTGTATCTAGAGGCTGGTGAAATTTTGAGTAGGATTACAGTAGATGAGATGACAAAGGAGGGGGGGGGAGGGAAGAAAGGCTGGGGGAAATCAAAGAGGGGGCAGGCGGAACCACGTGTGCTAATTGTGCGGTGATGGCGGTAGTTGTGAGTTAAGAGATACATTTTTAAATATAATTTGTTCTCAGCAGCAGACGCCTTGACTAGCTTGGTCACGTTCATAGAATGCCACAAGGTCGCTTACCACAAGACATTCTGTATGGTGATCTAACAGAAGACAGAAGAGCCATTGGTTGTCCACTTTGACTGTGATTCTATAAATAGATTTTTTTAGAAATGTTTAACTCAAGCTGGGAACTTGTATTTCAAATCAGAGTTTGTAAAGGTCAACTACTGATCAAACTCCGAGTTCCGCTGACATCTCAGATCTATTCTTATTAAGCCAAGTTCATACAAGTCCTCAGAAATCAAAGACCTTAGAAAGAAACCCATTTCCGCTCAGTGGTCATGAATTTTTAATCGTCAGAATCGCTTTCTAGTATCCCACGACACTGACTTCTTTTTGTATCATACTTCATTGATCAGCTTCGTACTACCTTAAGTTTGTTTTCAAGGGGAAGAATTCATTATAAGGGGACATAATTATGCGTCGTAAGGGATTAAGGAAGGCATTGTTTAGCACTCTTCTACCGTTCTGTGCTTCGACATTACATTTCTTTAAAAGAGTCATTATATTTTATATGCTTTGATTTTTACAAAGCTGATATCAACTCACTCTGTCTGTCTGTCGGTCTGTCTGGTAAAAAGTTTGAACATTCTTTTTCTCACTTTTCCCATTCTCGGATTAAGTTAAAACTTAGCACAATTATTTATTTTGACATGAATCAATAAAAACAAAAATTAGTTAATTAATAGTTGGTGATTAATTAGTTTGTTTGATATCAAAATAAAGGGAAATAAATGCTACTTAATGCAAGATGTGGATGTATATTAGGATTTAATTCCCTCATTACGTTTGACCTTTTTTCTTTCCACTTTCCAATCTCGGATCAAGTTGAAATTTAGCATTATTATTCATAGTCAATAAGAATACAGGAATCAATCCGAATAAAAACTAACAGTTAATCATTTAGTAATTAGTACTCATTTTTATTTTATTTAGTAGTATGGGATTAACTCTTTCTCTCCTAAAAGACGATATCATCGTTGATTTGACATCATTAAATTAAATTGTTTGATTTTATAAACTTTAATTTGTTGCTATATAAAAATAACATGCCTTATCCTATAATTCTATACAAAATTAAAAAAAAAATGCTGATAACAAACGAAAACGTTATTGAAGTTTAATCATAACAGGGGAGTGAAATAGTCATGAGCAAAATGAAGAATTCTGTCAAAACGTGGACAAATAATTACGGAGAGAAAGAGTTAAAACCCTTCGATTTTCAGTAAATAGCAGTATTTAGCGGTTCTTTCCCTTAAAAAAAGGTTAGTTTATAAAAGTATTCTATTTTCTATCGATTGTTTCTTTAAAGCTTATACTACTTATATCTACTTAGTAACAGTGGTTAGTGCAGTACAATTCTGAGCGTTCTTGGATTGTGTGCGTCACTTGAAAGTTTAGCACAGTTTTTCACAAAATTGATATCAACTCCTGTTTCTACACGTTATTTCTCCTACACCCAATCAAGCTGAAATTATTTAACAAATATTTCTTTTACCTGACAACATAATAATCAATAAATAAAATTGATCAATTATTTAATAAGCTATTGGTAATTAATTATTTTTATTTGGTACCTCGGGCAAGAAATAGTACTTGACTGATGTGGTGGTATAAGTTGAATTAGTTTTCTTTATCCTTTGTAGGTCGCCGATTTAAAGTCTGAAGCTAACAACAGATAATTATATAACCTTTTTTATTTCTATAAGCGATTCGCTGACGTAGTGGTTAGTGTATTGGCATGAGGAGGCTGAGGAAGATTAAGCACTCGAGTTCCTATTTCGGTCGTTCTTTTTTTATTGATGCATTTAAAAAGCGATCACCCCGATACACCCTTCTACCTCCCCTTTCAACTGGTCCAGACAAGTGATAATGTCATATCATATTAGGGAAAGGTGTTTGCAAGATTGCGCTCAACAAAAAAAAAATTGTTAAAATATTTGTAATCGCACAAATTAATTAATGTTAAAGTTGTAACAAATTTTATTAAATGACTGATCCAAACTTATTGATACAACTACGATGAATATAGGCTTTGTTTTTCAAAAAAAGTATTTTTATTTATTCAACGTAAGTATTTGTATTGGTGTCAGGGGCGGATATGGTGAGAGTGAATATTTTATTTCTTTGTTGATATTTTGGTATGTTTATATACTTCCAGGCTATGAATGTGAACAGACTGCACGTGTTATGTACTGAATGCTTTAGTTTTCCTTGAATGTTAGAGAGAGTGCGATAGTCAGTGAGGTCTTGTTCCCTGTCCAGGAAGGTTGGACAGTTGTTTCCTCGACTGGTGTTTGTGTGGTTAATAGTTTTTGAGAGTGTTGCTGTCATTTTGTATTTTTTTAAATATTAAACTTATTATTATATTCCTGGATAGATGGAGTTTCTTTGTGGAGTTTATTAGTAGTAATTAATTGTTCGTAAGTAACCCCTTGAGCCAGGTGAGAAAAGAACCTGACAATTGGTATTTGTGTGATACCATTGAGTCCTGTTTATACCCTGCGGGTATTTCGTGACGAAATAAAACTGAATCGATGTTATGAAAAAAGCACAAGAAGAAGCATATTTTTTTCTCATCACATGACTCACACCAAGTAACAGATCGCTTACACCATCTCGCTGCGACACCTTCTTTGTGGAAGCGGAAGGAGAAGGTAAATATATAAAGAAATTCAACATTGTATCTGCTAAACAGAGGAAGTAAAGTGTTTCACCGAACTGCTGGGAAACATCGCCTTATGACGAAACTTATTCACTGGTTCATTTCCGGTCAATACTCTTGGGCCCATTCACAGAACGCTGACCACATCACTTCCCTTCACTGTCCAATACACATGGGCCCATACACCGAACGCTTTCTCCATTTGCGCTTTCCCGACTGTCCTAGAAGACAATCCATTTAGCTTCAGTTGCTTTTCCGCCACGTTCTCGTGGTCTTCACTTCTGCTCTTTCGCTTGGGTCACCAGAACCCGGAAAACACAAGGTCGTGTCATTGACCTCAGACGGAGGTTAAAAAATCGAAATGATTTTTTTTTCGAAACTAGATTAAAAAAAAAAAAAGCAATTGGATTTTTTTTTCATGACTGACAACCCTAGATATAGTTGTTTTTTTTTGGTGAAATTTACTTGCGTTAAATCACAACCCCCTAGTAATTACTCTATTAAAATGACGAATTGAATATCAGGTATAAGGCTAATCGCAATTGAAAAAATATTATAGAATGATTGTTTAATGCAAAGGTTGGATTAGGAACTGTACATGGAAAATTTGTATTTAACTCTTTTACTCCGTAATTATATTCAATGTTGCGATGGAATTCTTCATTTTATCATTTGTGTTTTGTTTTTTAACCGTTATGATTTAAGCTTGAATAACTCTCTAGTTTGTTATCAGAAAGTGTTTTATTTGGTCTAGAATTAAAGGGAAATAAATGCTCTTTTGATATATAACAAAGAAAAAGTTTATAAAAATCAAAACATAAATTTCATTTAATGAGGTCAAATCAACGATGGTATCGTCGATTAGGAGAGAAAGAGTTGAAAGTCCAAATGCTCGTTAAATACGTTTAGAGTATCTTTCCTCCACTTCGTAGAATTTTGTTTACATACATTGTAATATTGTAAAATCACCCCAGAGAAACTAGGGATCACTTTACATTTAAATAGTCACATCTTATTATTTACAGATCCTTGTTACATTGTTCCAGGTAATCTTTGGCAATATTCTTTTGAAGTTATGGCTGGGGACTGTGTCACCGGGACTGAGTGTACAGCTAACAGCAATACAACAGCAGCTGCTACCAGTAAGTACTGACTCCTCGTAACCACTCGAACACTGACTGTAATCATAGACCCTATCCCGAGATGATTACTGACTAGTTCTTAGCACTGACTCTAATCATACACTCAATCCAGAGATTATTATTGACTAATTCTTAATACTGACTAATCATAGACCCAATATTGAGATCATTACTGATTAAGTCTTAGCACTGACTCATAGACTCAATCCCGAGATGATAATTGACTGATTCTTAGCAAAGACTAATCATAGTCCCAATACCGAAATGATTATTGATTAATTCTTACACTGACTCTAATCTTTAAATCCCACCTTGAAAAGTTTTGTCTGACATTGTCATTGGACAACAAGTGAAAAAAAAATTAACCAGTGAGAGTCCATTCATTATCAATTTGTGTCCATTTACCGTGTGCAACCCACGATGACCTGCTGACTACAGCTAGAGTACCGACATTTGACCTACATAATTTGTCACATTAAATCATTGTCATCCGATAGGTTTATTTAAGTCCTGGGTACAATAATAAGCTTGACTTAAATGGCTGGTCAGTGGTTCACTCTGTTAAAAGTTTTCTAACTTCAATTTCGTCCGACAAATTAAATTCCTTTTCATGTTATGAACTTTTTGTATGTTTGATATTACATTAGAGATAAGACAAAACTATGACAAAAATATCTGTGAAATATTTTTCTGTTTTTCTGGCACAGATGGGCTGCCGTACTTAATTCTGATCATCACTCTGGTCCTGTGCTCTATCCTTCTGGCGACAATTGCACTGATCATCATAGTCGTAGTTACCAGATACAGGAGAAAGTAAGTATCAGTAGGTGTAGGCTCGTAATCTTTTTAATAGGTACTTACATCCAGTAGCGTAGGTAGGTGCGGGCGAGAGCTGCGGACGGCACAGGTGACAACCAACTGTGGTTCTACCAAAGTAATAGTAATAATAATAAAAATAATTTTAATAGCTTGTTAACAAATATAATGTCGGCTTAAGTCGTTAAAAGAACATAATAAACATATACAGGATGGCTGCCTGGTCTTGCGGTTTGCGCGCTGGACTGTCGTTCAGATTTATCGATGGTCCCGGGTTGAAACCCTGCCCGCTTCCATCCCTTGTCGTCCTGCGATAGGTTTGGACTAGGAAGTAATTATCTTCAACTATGGAGGAACATCCGAAACATGTAAAACAAAACAAAACAAAAACATTACAAATATAAACACGAGAGCTGAAATGATAAACTAATCTAAATGAGTTCTGAACAGTAAGTAAAAAAAATAGTAAAGTTTCCCTTTCAGATCTTTTGGTTTATAGGGCAGATGATGTAAAGGTCTTCTGTTTCTGTGGCCTACGGTTAACTAGGGTGTCATAAGGCAAGCATAACGACCAACCGCCTTTACTTTTCCCCAACTAAAGTCCGGTACCCATTTAGAGCTGGGTTGACTCAGAGGCGCCCAACGATCCCGAAATTAAAAATCCAAGTCTCCGCCAGGATTCGAACCCGGGACCCCGGTTCGGAAGCCAAGCGCTTTACCGCTCAGTCACCACGCTTACACCTAATCTAATGAAGCACGTGACTTGTCTGACCCCAAAAGAGGGCAAGTTCCAAACATTTGCTCCATGTGCTGAAAAAAAAAGCCACAAACCTTTTTTTTTTCGGTAGGGGGGGGGGGGGGGGGGAGGGGGGGAAACGGCTAGCATCTCTAACACCATGGAGCACAGGGCTCTCTGAAGGATATATAGAGTGATTAATTCTCCAAAGTAATTGGTAAAACCGGAACTATTTTTTTAAGATAACATTTTTTTAAAGATTTGACATTATATAGATACCCGAATAAACCTCAGGACTTTTAATGGATATGAAAGCTTTACTTAGGAAAGCTTTGGTAAGCTGTGATTGTGGTTGGGGTTGACATCATTGGCTAGCCACAATGGGGTGGCACCAACACATGTAACGCCTCTGCCTAGACCAAGACTCATCCAGTACTTATATACGTTTTGTCTAGGTTATACTCCTATCAGCCCTAGCGGTGACTGGAAGAGAATTAATAAAATGGGGAATCTGTTTGTTAGCGCCGCTGGGGAGGCACAAGCTAGGCGCCAGAGACCACATCGGATGTTGCCCAAAACATATGACTTTAGCAAAAGCAGAGAACTGTTACAAGAAATGAAAGTAGCTAGATAGTAGAGGTTTACAGTGCTGCCCAACCTTTTTAGCCGCTAAGCACAATTCTGACTCATGTCACACTGGCAACATCATTACGAAAAACAAAACAACAATTTTTGACATTAAGGACTGTAGAGTCGAGGTGTCTGAGTGGTGGGAGACATAGCTTCTAAATTGGTGTCTCGGTTTCGAATTTAGTGAAGACTGGGATTTGAGTTTCGGGATCCTTGGGTGCCTCTGAGCTCACGCAGCTCTAATGGGACATTAATTGGGGGAAAAGTAAAGGCGTTTTGTCGTTGTGCTGGCCACATGACAACGAAGTTAACCGTGGGTCACAGAAACAGATGACCTTTACATTATCTGCCCCATAGATCGCAAGGTCTGAAAGAGGAATTTTACTATACTTTTGTAATAGTCACTGTGGGCGGGGTTTTGGAGGGGCTGAACTGGGCCGCCTCACAGGTCATGTGGAGGCTTCATGAGATCATCGCACTGGATGACACCAACCTAGCAAGAGTATGGAAATATTATCTCCCTTTATTTAACTAAGGAGACGCTGAGCGGTAAAGCGCTTGGCTACCGAACCGGGGTCCGGGGTTCGAATCCTGGTAAAGACTGGTATTTTTAACTTCAGGAGGGGTCGAACTGTCCACCCAGCTCCAATGTGTACCTGACGTTAGTTGGGGAAAAGTAAAGGCGGTTGGTCGTTGTGCTGGCTACATGACACCCTCGTTTACCGTTGGCCACAGAATCAGATGAACTTTACATCATCTGCCCTATAGACCACAAAGTCTGAAAGGGGAACTTTTATTTAACTAAACATAAAATAGAAACATTATCTTCCCCGGTAGATGTAAAAAAATAGTTTTCGCCTCCTAAACATTAATGAAACACTGGACTATTTACTTATGCCTTTTTTTTTTGTGCGTGAGTTCCGGGTGTGGGTATTATGGGACGAGCGAGAGAGTGGGGGGAGGGGGGGGGTTGGGTTTTTTTTTTTTTTTTTTGACTAGCGTCATTATCACTTACCACATGTGACCCATTCATCTTATCGGGTGGTTATGTCCTGTGAACAGGCTGTCTCCATATGTTGTCTTTCGGCTGCGTACACCCTTGGGGCATAGGGGACATTGTGGTCAAATTTATTCTCGGTATAACGCCTACTCTGACCATCGATTCTTTCGGAAGATGAAGAGGGGACACTCGATCTCTCTATTTTTCAACTCACTGTCTTTGTCTCTGTCTCTGTTTTCAGTTTCTCTGTCTTCTATCTGTCTTCAGTCTGTCTTCAGTCTGTCTCCATCTCCCTGTCTGTCTATATGGCTCTCTCTATATATATGTCTTTCTGTCTGTCTGGTAAAAAGTGTGTACACGTTATTTCTCCCATACCCATTCTCGGATCAAGTTGAAATTTCGCACAATTATTTATTTTACACTCAAATACAAATATCGTTACAAAATTGTTTATTGTACCTAACAAACATGAATCAATTAAAATTAATCAATTAATTATTGATAATTAATTATTTTGTTCCATATCGAAGACTTCACTTAGAAGACGATGCGCAAAATTTTCCTGAACATTAATTTATTAAACCCTTGAGTCAATAATGCCTTACATTCGGAAATTCCCGAACGCAATAGTTTACTCTTGACCTAGATCTAGTTCTCAAGCCAAATTTAAACGTAATTCTTTTTTTTTTTATTTGAAAAATGATAACGGTCAAGCTAGAGTTTTCCCAGTGTGGCCAACGGGCTACTAATTCTTTTCTCACAAATAGACATCAACTGTTAAATTACTAAGAAAGATGTTAAAGCAGTTTTTTTTTTTATCAGAGTCCACCCACCTCCCGCCCTACTTTCCACTAAGTTCTGACTTGATTAGAGGTAGTGTAAAAAAAAAAAAGAGCTTTTGAATTTACGTGTATAAAGTCTGACCAAGTAAGAACCGAACCCAAACTGTTCACTTTGAGATTGTGAACTCTTTCATGCGGTCTTGTGGACACAGTCTGTACCAATCGTTATCATGTTATTTTTAGAAAGGAACTGATCAACGCTTATGTCTGCTTGAGATGGCATGTGTGTGTGTGTTTGCGCGTTCCAAACCAAGTTATTTCTCTCCAGTTCGCCCTCAATCTCTTCGTCCCAGTTAGTGGCCATGAATTATGCAAGGGCTGCAAGTTATTGAAAGTTTCTGCTGCGTTCATCGATCACGCGGGCTTTCGCCTGACCTTGAACTTTTCACATCCTACAATGGTGTCAAGGTCTTCGTTCAAGCCCACGTGCCCTAATTTCAATAGCTTAATGTCAGTGTCTTTATTTTATCTTCGAAATTCTGCTGGACTTAAGCGGTGCAGAGAGAAATATACCTCTATTAGACCTAAATAAGGTCCCCCGAAATGGTAAAGGTTTCCTATTGTTATGAATTTAGGAGATCTTAAATAAGAACCCCTTCTCCCCCCCCCCCCAAAAAAAAAAATCATTAGAAATAGGTGTACATAAATTACATTTCTTTGATCTTCATTATCTGAAATTTAAATACGTTTTTGTTAGAAGGTAAGCAACAGTCAGAGGACGCTAACAAAACAATCATAGAATAAAATGTTCTTCACAAAGATTTAAAGTAAGAAAGTCAAGCTTCCCTTTCAGAACTTGCGATCTATAGGGCAGATGATGTTAAGTTTCTTTGGTCAACGAGCAGGGTGTAATGTGGCCAGCACAACGACCAACCGCCTTTACTTTCCTCATCTAAAGTACTAAAAGTTCTGAAATCCAAAATCCCAGTCTTCACCGCGATTCGAACCCAGGACCGCAGACTCAGAAACCAAGTGCTCAACCAACCCCACCCATAAAAATATTTTACCCTAAGAATTGACTTTAAAGAGTCTCGTAGAAAAGATTTTCACCTTTAGCCATTTCATTCAATCAAAGTGGGGGGGGGGGGGGGATAACGTCTACTTATCGAAGGGGACGATATACAATGGATATACCTAAATACTGAAGGATTAATTTCATAATCAATTTGGTATTAAAGAAACTAGTTACGAGTGTTAAATTGACTAGTACGTTTTGTTTTGTTTTTTATTTAAATTGATTTATGTAATCGTCTGCTCCAATGATTAATTGTGCACAGGTTCAATTTGATCTGAGAATGGGTGTGGGAGAAATAACGTGTTCACATTTTTGTACCAGACAGACAGAGTGCATTAATATACGATTTATAATGAGATTAAGATAAGATAAGTTTATTGATCCAAATGGAAATTCACTTTAATAATAATAATAATAATAATAATCTTTATTGTCCGTATGGAAATTTGTCTTACAATTTGTGCATTACACCAAACGAAAAACATTATAACTATAAGAAACCAAAATGGCCATTCACACCAGACTCACGCATAATTTACATGTGACAAAGTTTATATCAGATTGTTCCTATAACTGTCCACACCAGCTGAACTATTATGACAATAACACCGTAGATGCAAAGACGAACAACAGACACACACACAAACACACGACCAGCGTTTTATAAATTAGACTTCTATGTACTGCTCGGTGACCTTAACTCTTTCTTTCCTAACTGACGATACCAGCGTTGATTCCACCAGAATGTGGTAAATAATTACGGAGAGAAAGAGTTAAAACACCCTGTTTGAAAGTGGAATAAAGATTTTTAAAGTCTTTCTGTTTAAGACTTAATGAAGAGGAGACGACCACTACGTCCAGATCTGATGTGACTTTGGTTTAATGGGTGCACAGAGTGTACAAGACCATCTACTTTAATGTGTCATCAGCTTAGCATTGTGCTAGATCTATTTTCATTAGAATATTTATAAAAGGGTAAAAGGTCTACAACATAAATACTGCCCAAGGGCCTCCACACCTTTAAATCCGGCCCTTGGACTTCAAATGATGTTAAACAATGAATGCGACAGAAAGCAACATTCAGACAGCATGCAAACATCAAGGCGTCGAGAAGCTTTAAAAAACACACAAACACACGCGTGCACACATACACACATCCCACTATAATGACACTTCCGATCAGCTGGTATCCTACCACCAGCGGCAGTGTAGCCAGTATTGACGGGCAGTTTTTAGTTTGTGTTGAGATGAGAAGAAATATTTAAAAACAAATAAACAAAGAAAACAGAGTAAACAAATAAACAAAGAAAACAAAATGAAAGAGAAAAGGGGGTGGGGCTTGGGGAAGTCAGAGAAAACTGCTCAGCAAGGGGAGAGAGGAAATCAATATTTGTTGGAGTTTTGGTTTAATAAAAGAGAGAGAGAGGGGATTGAGAGAGAGAGAGAGAGAGAGAGAGAGAGAGAGAACGGGGGGTCGGGAGAGAGCGAGAGGGGGAGGAGAGAGAAAGAAAGAAATATTAAAGAAAAAAAGTAATAAAGAAAGAGAGAGAGAGAGAGAACAAGGAGAGAAGATTGGGGGGGGGGGGGAGGATGCAGTTCAAAAAAGATTGTATGTGTGATTTGATTAGTATGAGTGATTGAACTCATGACAGAGATAGAGAGGGTGTGTGTATGGGGTGCTATGCATTTATAAGCAACACGCTGCACTGATGACAAACGGAGAAGGCTTTAAGCAGACGACATTTAATGAATAAAGAGGGGAGGGCATTGGTGGGAATGACTCACTTGCTAAAAAAAAAAAACACGCCCAAATCTCTCTAATGGAATACATTGTCGGAAACCAAAGCTGATTTTGTTTACTCCTGAGCTGTTATTTCCCATTCACGCATAATTATATATTCTAAATTATTATTTTTTCTTAAACTTCGCAAACTCTAAACAATCAAAACTTGATCCAGTCCATGTTTTTTTGTAATGCTGCATGTTTCTCGAGGAGTTATCTTCCATGTCATAAAGAGCTAAAAAAAAGAAATCCACAAGTTTAAGTAGAAGGATTTGAGCACATAGAAGAACGTCTAGTTCTATAGAAAGACAACGAGAAATGAGACTAAGACTAAGACTAAGACTGCTTTATTGATCCTTACGGAAATTTGTTGTGATTACAAGGACTCGTTTCTCATATAAAGACAACACAACAGAAAAATACACATAAATACAACAGACAACATAAAGAGTTCATTCAGCGACTACACACAGGTATCTTGGTGCATTTCATGTTCCCTGATCAATGAGTGGCGGTGATGGAGTCTGACTAAGTGAGGTACGAACGAGTTTTTGTATCGCTCTGTACCCTAATACATTCGATGATTTTAAATACTGTGACTCCATTATTAACGATCCCATTAACAAGTCAAAGTGTATTGGGCTGTAGCTCTAGATCAGTGGTTCCCAAACTTTTTTGTCTCGTAGACCCCTTGCCATGTTTTCTGATTTTCGGTAGACCCCCTGCTTAACTTATATTGCATTTTTGCACATTCACAAACTCATTTTTTAAACTAATTTCTAACTGCAGTGAGTCAAAGAGTGAAAAGTAATGTAAAGCTACATCATAAGTTAGAGAGATCTATCTTTTTTACAGATATAATTCAATTTTAAACCTATTAAAATAACAATTAATATGTATTGCTGGAATCACCATGCACATTGGAAATGTTTTTTTTTGTGTTTTATTTTGTATGTTCATCATCCGTTTCTACGGCTATTGTTTCATATAGGAATTCTTTGTTCTATGAAGTAGTCCTTCAAACATTAACTATTAATTTATTAATTTGCCTTATGTATTATTGTAAAAGAGTTTCTCATGTATTTCTTGATCTTTCACGTTTGGCTCAAATATTGAGCCTGCGGAGCTGTTTTCACTAACAGGAGAAAGGGCGGCGCATAAACCAGTAAGCTTCGGGCAGGAGGAACTCATTAGCCTTGGCTTGCAGCCTACCTAGCCGAAGGAAAATAGAATTCAAACCTCTGCTGCTTTGCAGCTATACACCCAAACATGGGATAGGTTTCGTGGGTCAGCCCTGGGGAAAAATATGGAGCTGAAGACCATTAGGCAGTTTGCAGCTTTAATGCTCATCCCACCGATGTGCCCTTGAAACTGTAGTGTTACTAAAAGAAATTCGTTTCATAATATCAGATAAAGGTTTGTGTAAAACAGTTTTTAAAGCTACTTCAAGGGCTGGTAAAATCAATGTTTTATCTACAGTGTTTTCCGTATTTGACTATAGGTAAAGAGATCTTGTAAAATGCTCACAAACCACCATCTTTTCTATATGATGTTGAAGAAAGATTTTGTGAGTCTATTCTGAAATTTTTTCTCACTTTTCTCTTTTTATCAGGGTGACATTGTCTCCAATAATCCTCGTGTGTAATTGGTTTCAAATGGTCATAAAAAAGCTCTTATTATAGACAACCGCTTATTTAACAAGGAAATAAATAATCAACCCTTTAAAATCAAGATTTCTTTTTGTTAAACATTGGTTACATGTAGACAAAATTATCTATTTAAATAAGTATTGAAATTAAATACAACTATTTTACTTTTGAAGATCGGAACGGATATTTATAAATAAGGTATAAATCATTTATAAGTGTTTGAAATAGTTACATTAATGGGGTGTGAACATTAAAGTCATAGACCCCCATGGACATCTCATAGACCCCCAATTTACTTTTTCACTTTCGTAGACCCCTTGGAAGTCTTCGTAGACCCCTGGGGGTCTATATAGACCACTTTGGGAATCACTGCTCTAGATCGAATTCAGACCTGTAGGACTATATTTTAACCTTTAGATATTAGTATTTTTAGAAATAAGCCAAAAATAAGAGTAATAAGACAAAAATTCTGCCCCGGGGCCTGCGCATGCTGCTCTTTCAAAGTTTTTCACTTTTAACACAAGAACATATACAATATAGTAAATTCATTTCATTATTTAATAAAATTGACCTTCAAATTTGTGTTTCAAAACATTGTTTAAAAAACTATAGATGCGACATATATTGTAATAGCTCCATTCATACACCGCGCACAATTAGCATGCGCAGTGTAAAGATTTGAAACCTCAGAAGGTTTCAGATGAGGCTCTATATGGGGGATATTAAATGTACTAACATAAAACACTAAATTAATAAGCTAATTGTGCCCTTCCATTCACTCTTAAGCTGATAGATAATGATTATATACTGAAAGTAAATGTAGTCTACCTAATTTAAGTAAATGAAAGTAATTTAAATATGGGTTTATAACTATATTAGGCATCTTAAATTTAATTACAAGTCTTTCTTTTGGATTTCGTTGTATGTAGATCAATACGAGTTTAAAGTGTTTTGTTATTGAATAGGATACTATGGTATTCATATTTCTTATATTTTAATTCGAGACATGAGTAAAGTTAATATAGTTAGAAGTCCCTAGATTTTGATCTGAATATTTTTTTTTTTTTTTTTTTAAGGTATGAATATTTCTTTTTTTTTATTTTTTTTTAATATGTTTTTATTTGTAGGTTAATCAAACGCAAAAACAGGATATCGACAACAAAAAAATTATTGTTGCAGGGTAGTTATATCTATTGTTTTTGAGTTATTATTCTGGTTTATTTGTTTATAAATAATTCTCTCACATTTTCCTTACAAATATAATCAAAGTTTAGCTTCATCGACGATATAATAAGATTTCAATTACTGCCTTACCTCTAGAGTCTAGATAATCACAGACCGATTTAAAGGAACGAAACTAATTATAATGTTGCTCATTAACTAGTGAGCAGTGGTGTAGCTAGACTTGGGAGAGGAGGGGGGGAGAAATTAAAAATCTTCTCGGGCCCCCACTTGAGTAGGCCACTAAATGAATATTTTTTTGGGAAAAAAAATTACGCAAAATGCTGGGGCCCCCATATAGTTCAAGCCCCCCCCCCGTCCCCCAAACGATGGAAAATTCCTAGCTACGCCCCTGCTAGTGAGTGTTAATCAGTTGTCTGTAATTAATAGGGGTGCACCGGATAGTACTTTTTGATATCCGACCGGAGCCGGATATGACCGGATAGTAAAATTTGATATTCGGCCGGGGCCGGAGCCGGAGCCGAATACCTAAGTGTCTTGTAAATAGCTTGTATTGCTGAGCATTTTACGAAACTGTTAAATAACATACCTATATTTGTTGGTATTATTTTTTTTCCTTTTATATACCTTATTGTTTTAAACTCTGTTACTGATTGATTTATTCAAGCTTAACAGTATTTATAAACAAAAATTAATCTGTATAGCATGTACGAGGCCACCAACCATAAAGGCTGTGTGTTGGAGGGTCAATGTAAAATATGTTAGTATATATTTAGCTAGTTACTAATGTAAATCTCTCATCTGGCTTGTATGGTGGTTGGATGTATGTGTTCAAGAATTTCTGACCAACAACTGGTCATCAGACTTGTAATTTTAAGTCCAAAGACTGATTCTGGTTCTGGTTTCAAGGGCTTAATACTGATAGCTGTTAGTTAATAGTTGGAATCTGAAGCGTAGTAGGTCATATATTTATTAATCCATTTGCTGCAAACGATATTTTATTAACAGCAGGAACATCTATTATACCTACTCATAGCCTGAGCCTTAAATGTTGCGAAGCATAGATTTAATTGTAGTCTGTAGGCCTATTATTGGTATCTATGTTTAGATCTACTGTTATATAGATCTAAGAAAATCAGGAAAATCAACTATAGAAGAAAAAAAAACTCATTCACACCCTCCGTACCAAAAAAAAAAAAATAAATAGACTCTGTGTTCGACTGATAGTAACAATCTGGTCAGATAGACGTAGTGAGCCTACACATGTAGTCCTAGTGTAGTGTGTATAGATGATGGTGTTGACCATCACGCGTTTTTGTTCTTGGGCATTCGCAATAGTGTTTAGTGTGCAGGCGAAAAAAGATAACACATTGGCATGGTCAGTCAAGCATAGGCCTATAGATAAATTATATCTGTACCTTAGTTACAGAGGTCAAGTGTTTCTTAATATTCCAGCATATTTTTTTCTTTGTTTGCTAGATCTAATTGTGGTGCTTTAGATCAATTTATTTTCTGCGATGTTAAATGTTACTGTAAGGTTTTCCTTTGTACATTAAGTCAATAGATTAAAACAATGATATTAGTTTTCTTTCTAAAAGTTTTAATACAAGGGGAAAAAATACATACACGCACACATGCACATATTTGTTTTATTTTATTGTGCAACGAACGTGTGTTCAGCGCCCTAAATGACATTTCTCTCCAAGTAAACAAACTTAGTCTCATTAACTAGTCACCTCTAGACAGTGTAAATATTTCTCAACAATCTGCGTTAATCCATTCTGGCTTAAGAATGGTCAATGTCTATCAAAACATTGTCATGGATTAAACAAATAAGAAGTTGAGCGTGTTGAGTCTCTTGAGCCCTCCCTTTAAAGATACCCCTGGTCAGTGTCTGTTTGGCTTGTAGTCCAGCCTCCTAATTGAGACTTTAAGTAAACAAACTTATTGTCCCTGCCAATAGTATAAAAGGTGTGGGTTGTGGTCCAGACCCTTGATTGACAACCTATCTCATAATAAACACACTCATACCAGAGTAACCTTATGGAGATTTGGCTTGTAGTCCCGCCCCTAATAAAAATTCTTCTCCAAGTAAACAAACTCAGTTCCCTCATAAGATGTGACCTCTAGAAAGTGTCAACACGTTGACATCTGGCTTAATGTGGTCAGCTGCCTATCTGGGAACTCAATGTTATGGACTAAACAAACAAAAGGAGGTGGGGGTAGCTCATCTCTACCTCTGGAGATATACCCGCACATCTAGACAATCAGCTTGACATAGTTAAGAAATACTACATGGTTACTAGACCACTCAAAGGTCAAGACAAGCTTTTAAAGTGTGCCAGACATCGCTGCTACGTATGTAATACGAATTTATAATGTAAAGTCTAGTCCACCCCCCAATAACAAACCTAGTTCCCTCGTGTGACCTCTAGAGAGTGCTTACGTCCATCGTATCTGACTTGGGTTCACCTGTCAATCAATGAACTCAATGTGATGGGCTAAACAAATAAAAGGGGGAGGGAGATGTTCATCTAGAAATATACCTGTGGCTCTTGTAGTTCAGCCCCCCCCCCCAATAAAGATTAACTACTAAGTAAACAAACTCAGTTCCCTCGAAAGGTGTGACTACTAGAGAGTGTCAATACGCTGACATTAAACCTACGTCCATCGTATTTAACTTGTGGTTACCTGCCTATAAATAAACTCAATGTGATGGACTAAACAAATAAAAGGGGGTGGGAGTTGTTCATCTCTACCTCTGGAGATATACCCGCACAGCTAGACAGACGTCTGGTCAGCATGACGTAGTCAAGGAATGTAGCATTTTAACATGTTAACTAACTTACTCAAAGGTCAAGACAAATTGAAAAAAGTGCCAGCCATTGCTGCTCTGTATGTAAAGCGCATTTATGATGTAAAATTTCATCTCTATTTATATTAAGTTATTAACATGCCTTGTCTTTTTATAAACGATGTTTGGTGCATATTCATAATGGCTCTATTTTTAAGCACATTATTTTGTTTTCATATAAGCATTAATACATTCTATAACAGACAGTAATGGAACGAGGTCCACTTTATGCATATTAAATAGGTGTATTTTTTACTATCCGGTTTACTATCCGGTAGTGATATCCGACCGGAGCCGAATAGCACCGGATAGTAAAAAATGCCGGATAATCGGCAGAGCCGGAGCCGGAGGGACTATCCGGTGCACCCCTAGTAATTAACATCTAAGCTTAAAACAAATCTACTGACCTTCCATTCATTAACATAAACATGGAGCAGACATTGCAGCACGTCGCCAGAAGAGGATAAATTAAAGCAAGACTTTTGGGGGGGGGGACTTGTTACAAATGAAATGAGGTTGCTTGTAAGACTACCCCATGTTACATATTAATGGGGATTGATTCTAAAAGAGCACCCCACTCAATATAACAAAATTTTTATCAATTAATTTACCTATTAGCGGGTATAGCTAAAAATATTCAATTAGAATTATAGCTAGATTTAGGTATTTAGATCAAAAGGTCAGTGTTAAGTGTGCTGGCACGTTCGTCCAGAGGTGTGCTGGTCCCTTCTTGTACTGCCTAGGTTATTAGGTATAACCTCCAGGTATACAATTCAACTAATGTATGCAACAAAAGACTTTACAAAGTCGCAGGTAAACATATTTACAAAGTTTATTTACATGAGAAAAATAAATGGCCATCAACTCACAGGCCGACACAACAAAAAGTAAACAAAAGATACTCAAAAATAATATGGCACACAGCCCTAGTCATATGTTACATTATCATCACATTCTGGTTATCAAAAATACAGGTCACAGGCCTCAGGTCAACACATGACCACTTTTGACCACTGGGTTACAAACTTCCGGCTTACACAGCCAACTGAAGGTCACAGGCCTCAGGTCGAAACACGACCACTTTTGGCTACACTATGGTTACAGGCTTCAGGCTTACACTAGCCACTTTTAGCCAAAAAAAAACAACAAAATGGTCATGATGAACTATAGGCTTCAGGGAAATCTATGAGCCTACAAGCTTCACAGAATCCCACCTATAGATCCGTTTGGTAAAGCCCATCTGATGATTCAATACGGGTTGAATCCCTCAGAGACAAGGCTATAAAAATATGTAAAGTCCATCTGATGATTCAATACAGGTTGAATCCCTCAGAAAAAGGTTACACAAATATGTCAAGTTTGGGAGTACCCCAGGATGCAGAACATCAGGGTAAAAAAAATATACTGCCTGGAAATCATTTGGGGCTATATCTATTAATAAATACATTATATAAAATACAATAATACTAAAGACATACTTAGCCCAAAGATCTCCAGAGCAGGGCACACTTCTCCGAGTACCCCATGACACACGACCAATAACAGAAAAAAAATACTATTCACAACACAGGTCCAGTGGTCAAGCTGGTAACTCAGGAGCAAGTGGCAACTAAACACAGTTTGCAAGGCCTTTTATAAACTACATAAGGGGAATCACTCCTAACTATACAAGTAATCAAAAATAGTTATTTCCCCATTATGTCACAGGACTGAAGACAATTTTTAAGGAAAACAAAATGACCCAGATTTAAAAAAAATAAATTTACACAATGTTTATTGCTTAACATTTAAAAGCTTCTAAAGGGCTTCAAGCTTGAATATTTTGTCTCAACACTCGCACGCGGTAAGATTAACTTTATTCTAAAGTTTTAGATTAGGAAGAAGCAAATTAAAGCAAGCAAAACATGAATAGACTTCAGTTTAATTGTGGTTTTAATCCCATTTCGTTTCTGGTTATTGATCAGGACCCCATGTTTACAAGTGCCCAGAAACTATTTCAAAGGTACGACTGGTCTTGTAAACGAGGAAACTGCTTGCCCTCTACGGATACAGGCACGCCATACAGAGCACTGCCAGATACCTGGAAATTTTTTTTTTATATACAAGAATGTATTCCTTCCTGTGTTTTCCTTCTACCCACCCTTGAAGAGTCTGTTATCAGAAGCTAATAGTGAAACTAATCCTAAGGCTTGTCTTCGAGTCCGAGGATTAATAAATAAAATGCAGTATTTCCCGTGGCTAGGCAGCCCCAGCTATCACCTACATATTTGTGACATCTAGCGTGGTCGATTTTTTTCGCCGTTTAAATCTGTCCTCAGCAGCAGATTTTCTTTTGGTCTCAAATGTGTATCCCGCGGCCTTTGTAAGTGACCTCCAGCTGTCTCGTTCTGAAGCCAACTTCAACAAGTGCTCTTTTCTATGTCGTCAGTTAAAGCAAGTTGGCGCCTAAGCGTTTCCGTGGGACACCTATGTAACGTCGACCACCTTTCAGCTTACCAAAAAAGACTGCTTTTGGCATACGTTCGTCCCCCCCCCCCCAGCATAACTGTTGGACCATACGAAGTCTCTCTACATTCTATACCGTCGACAGGAGTAATGGGCTGGATAAAAAATGATTTCGATAAAATAAAGCGACATTTTACAAAAGTACAAGAGTGAGAGAGCTTTCGAAAGAGAGAGAAAGAAAAAGAGAAACACAAAGAGAGAGGACAGAGCGACAGAAAGAGGGAACGAGAGAGAGTAGGGAGGAGGGATGTATGTTCGTATGGAGGTAGACGGGAGAGTCAGAGAGATGGTCAGAGTGAGAGAGAGATGAACGTCAGAAGTAGAGATCGAGAGAGAAAGAGATAAATTAAAACATAGAAAGAAAACAACGGGGAAAAAAAAACTCATAATAGAGAGAGTGTGTGTGTGTGGGGGCTGCGTGTGTGGAGAAGGGATGGGAGACAGTGCGTCATAGAGGTGGTCCTTGAGTGAGAAACCTCTTGAAGGACCACACGACAGAACAGAGAAAATACATCATAAGATTAATGAATACAAATCAGCAATATTTCAATGGAGAAACTTCGTTTTATTCAAACAATAGATTCCTTTGAATGCCTGCGTTGTGTAAACACAAACAGAGAATTAATCACATAGACTTTAAATAATAGCTATTGAAAACATTCGTCTGACAGAGTGGCATTATAGCAACAATAACAGTTCCTCATTATTAACATTGATGAATTTCTCTCCAGAAATCACGTGGAATCTATTTGTGGAACACGGGATCTCACACTGCGTTGAACTAGATCACCTGTTTTAAGTTGTACTCTAGTTCAATCATATCAACCCTAATTCTTTTATACTACAAGCAAACACAGAATATAAAAATAACAACAATAAAACTAAAATAGCAAAAATACATAAGATACTGAACTATAACTCCCAACCATCTAACTTCACCCTTAATAAATACTCAAAAAGGCATAAAGATAAAAACATTTTTCCAAAGATAAAAACACTTTTCTTATTCTATATACTTCCCTAATGCCTAGAGCATGGCACAAGTTGTCTAAATCACCAATGAAAACCGACTTCGCAGATTTTAAGTCGATTTTTCATTTATTCTTTCGTATGGCTCAGATATTGGGTCGGGCGGAAGTATTTTTACTAACTGGAGAAGGGGCAAAGGCAAGTAACTGGTGCCTAAACCAGTAAGCTTCGGAAAGAAGGCGGCTCGTTAGCCTTAGCTAGCTACCCACCTAGGAGAAGGACTTATTACCTCTGCTGCCTTACAGTTATTATCAAACATGGAAAAGGCTTAGGGAGTCAACTCTGAGGACAAAGCACACAGTACTAGACCCTGGCAGAACCTTCAACGACGCTGATGTAAACTGTCTCGGCACTTGCCGTTACTTTAGATCAGGGGTTCTCAACCTGTGGGTCGCGACCCCATTGGGGGTCGATTGAAGATTTGCCAGGGGTCGCCAAAGACCATTTGAAAAAATGGATGTTATTGTCTATTCTTCTATTGCTGTGTGTGTGTGTGCGGGGGGGGGGGGGGTCGCGGCTAAGTGGGGGATTGTAAAAAGGGGTCGCCGAGCATAAAAGGTTGAGAACCGCTGCTTTAGATACATCAGCTGCGTGGAGAGGATTAGAGGATTTGGGACTGCTGTGTGAGCGACAACGTTCCGACCATAGCTTATGCCCAGGCATTCATCTCATTTTTATGAGGTTATCCATAGTCATTTCACCATGGAAGGAGGAATTTAAAAAATAAAACTCTCCATTTATATTGAAAGCTCCTCCTTTGCGCGTAAAATTACTTTTAAGCGTTGATTATAAAGGGGACTAATACCTGGTACTGAAGTCCTTCGAAGAGCGGGCCTGCAAAGCATCCACACAATCTTGATGCAGTCCCATCTAGAAGACTCCCACATCCCTAAACGACTACTGTATGGCCGATTAAGGGAAAGAAAGCGCTCACAAGATGAACAAAGAAAACACTTCAGGGACACCCTCAAAGTTTCTCTGAAAACTTTCAGCATTGACCCAGCCATTTGGGAGACAGAAACACATGACAGAGCATCATGGCGCCGTGCTGTGAAAACTGGTGCATAAATTGCTGAGGACAAGAGAACAACGCTGGCAACAGAAAAGCGTCAGAGAAAAAAAAAGCAAAGCCAATGATACTAGCTCCACCAGGAATAACCTGCTCAGTGTTCAGCCGTAGCTTTCTGGGCTCACATGGGTCTCACCAGTCACATGAGGAGGCACAGAATTCCAGTGCAAAGCCCACAACGACAAAAGTGGTCATTATCGAACCACGATGGCCTAAGGCTTCCTTCTGTGTCGAAATAATCTCTTTATGTTACAGTTTTTCATTTCAATTTTCCGAAACTCCTTTCCCTTAGCAAGCCAATCTGAGCCAAATTTTATTTTCAGTCTACAGAAAGCTGTGTTGTTAAATGTAGATGTAGTGGGAAAGTAATTAAGCCTAAATAAGAAAAAAAGAAGTAAAAATAGGGTAAAATGTTTCATAATTATTAGATATTGCCCTGAGTTGTTTTTTATTGGGTTTTTTTTATTCACGTTCTTTTTTGGTTTGGTCCTATGACTCACTATCAAAGTCACTCTTCAAGGTGGTGGGAGCACGAAGAAAGGGTCTTCCAAAGAAAATCTGGCAGGATAACATAATAGAATGGACCGGTCTCTCTTTTGATATCGTGCTAAGAACAAGCTGCTGACCAGGAAAAGTGGTGGGATTTGGTTACGTGAAGTGTCACAGCACCCCCTACGACGAAATTCAGGGGACTACTCTGTAGTACGGTCAAAATGTATGCATTCTTCTGTTCTACTGCCACTTCTAGATTGATTTTTCTATCACAAATATTCCACTGAGAAAGTTTAACACGTGCTGAGAACCTTCAGTTTGAACTTTTAACAGATAACAAATGACTCTCAGCGTTATAATTACATGTTATTCATAACGTCACCCACCTCATAAAGCCGCCCACGTTCTACGCTTTATTATTGACCCTTTTTTTTTCAAGCGGATACATTCGATTATCTGCTCCTGTTTTTCTGTCCGCCACTATACAACTCTTTAGAAGGATTTTCTTTCGGACAAAGAAAGACGCACGCAGATCTAGATCTAAATATATGATAATTAAAGCCGGACGTATGACAAAAGATATTTTGAGAAATATGGCCGCATTGAGCGAGAAACTAGGATTTATGAAAATAGGTTAATATTTCTTCAATAACAAATTTAAACAAATAACACTTTTTTTTTTTAATTCGCACCAGACATAATTTTAGGTGATGTCTTTTACCAAGTGGAACTAAGATATTTTTTTTTAACTACGTCAGGATTGTGGTTATTGATAGTTTGTAGCTCATAGCTTTAATATTTTTGCAGAAAAGATTGAAACTCTTTTAAACTGACTGGGGTCCGCTAATGAGTTTGTGTTTCGACACAAACTCTCTTGGTGATTTGTTTTAAATTCCTCTGCCGTTATAGAAGAATCATGGGAATCATAAGAAAGCAGATTTCTTTTTGTAGAGTTACTTTCATCCCCATCATTGCATCGTTCCTTTAAAATGAGAGAATTTCTGAAATTTCGATGCATGAATTTGATTGGCTAGTGCTCACTCATTCATTGTTGTGCATGAATTTGATTGGCTAGTGCTCACTCATTCATTGTTGCGCATGAATTTGATTGGCTAGTGCTCACTCATTCATTGTTGTGCATGAATTTGATTGGCTAGTGCTCACTCATTCATTGTTGTGCATGAACAGTAGAAGAAGGTAAAACAAGAAAAACATTTTAAAAAATATATTTTAAAAGCCTATACGAAGTGTCATTGTATCAATTAGTTTGGTTCAGACGTGTATTTAAATTTGTAATAGATCGTGACCAACAACAATAAACCTGTGCGATTACAAATACTTTTACCAATGCTTTTAGCTTTCTCAATACGCTGTGAGCCTATCACTTATCTGGATCAGTTGTGAAACAAAAAAAGGGGGGGGGTGGAAGTAAAGGGAAGTCTGGGTACATTTTTACTGTAATAGTTCTCTTTTTAAGCATTTATATATAAAAAAATAAGGTTGGGGGGAAAGACCTGAATTCGAACTACTGACTCAAGCCTCTTCAAGCCGACATTCTAACCACTCTGCTAGTCAGGTTCGTTTGAAAAAAGTGAATCTATTGTTTGTTTTAAACTTACATTAAAGCGGTGGTATAAGTTGAACTAGAACCAATCATACTTTGTAGGTCGCCTCTTAAAAGCTAATAATTCATAAATATAAAGCCTTCTATTTTCATAAGCAATTCACTGGCAGAGTGGTAAGCGTATTGGCTTGAGGAATTCAGGTAATTTATCTTTTTTTTTATAGAGGCATTTTAAAAGCAATCACCCAGATACTCCTTTCTCTCCACCCCCCCCCTTTTTTTTTTTCCAACTGGCCCAGGCAAGTGATAGGATTATGGCATATTGGGAAAGCTTAAAGCATGAAATTTAGCTTTAAACAAAAACAATTGGTAAAAAAAAAATATTTGTAATCGCACAGATTATTAGTCAAGATCTATAGAAAATTTAATTACATGACTGATCCAAATTAATCGATAAAACTAAGATTAATATAAGCCTTTTTTTTTAAAAAGTCATTTTAAAATGTTTTTCTAGTTAAGATGAAAACGCCCATGATTGTTACTGATTTTTCTATTTAAATGGGGAGCATCGCGCTGACAGATTCGGGGGAGGGGCACAAAAGGGCGGCTTTAAAGTTCAAACATTCACTCGACGTCCTCCCCCCCCCCACACACACCCACACATTGTACTGTTGGTTTAAATGAACTTTACACAAATACTGCATTAGGGCATGCTAGGCAACCCAGACGATTACTGCTTGAAGGTTAATCAAGAAAAACAATGTGACATAGTCGCCAGTCCTCACATTTCTCTTCACTCCATTGCCCTGAGGATAGTTCCTTCCTCCATTCACTCGATACTCCCTTCCTCATTCCGTAATGTATTAAAAAGTAAAGGTTCGTCTTTCCGACCATGTGTTTAGCTAATATACAGCTCCTCTCGGTGGACAATGGTGTCCCGTGGTCAACTCAACGACCTGCTGCTTTTACTTTCCAGCGTCTAGATGTTGTCAATTAAATGTTTTGGTGGACTCGCGAACCCATAAGACTTTAATACCTCATTATTTACCGAGATTCCAACTTGTGACATCTCGGTTTAGGTTTTAACCACTCTACCCTGCACATACAAATGAATACTAAGATCTGCTTCTAAGTCTAACCTTTCGGATTCACCTAGATCAGTGTTTCCCAAACTTTTCACCTATGTGTACCCCTTTTATAATTTTTGTAATGCTTCGTAACCCTCACCCCCCCCCCACACACACACACACTTTAATTTATAAACAGAACAAAAAAATGGGTATTCTTAAAAATCAGCATAGTTAATGAGATGTAACGCGTATCCCCCCTCCAAAGTCTTCCCGTACCCCTGGGGGTACGCCTGCCCCGCTTTTCACAACACGACCTAGATTGTTTAGTTCATCTTTTATTTCCATCAAGATTTGAACCCCTGCCAAGCCCAAGACCAGCGTGGTGTAGGTGAACATGTGTAGCAGTTTTAATAAGCGCTGGCCGTAGTTGAGCTGTTGTGATGTCGTTGTCGTTGTTGTTTCTAGAATCTAGATTCAGAAAAGTTTGAATAAAAATAAAATAAACTTGAAAGAGCTTACAATGGGTCAAGTTTCAATGACCTCTATATGAAGGAGGATGACGTAGACATCATGTGACTTTACGAGCACGGGTTCACGAAGGTGTCAGCAGGATATCGCAATACAAAAACTGCTCTTACTCTGCTCGGCGAAAATTGTCTGGAAGTCCCAAAATGCCCTACTTATCTTATTTTATATTATTATCTTATGAAACACAGACGTTACTCCGAAAAAGAAGATGGTTACGTCCTACTCGTGTTCCTAGGTCAATCTAGGCGTGCATGTAAATTAATGTCTGGATTTAAAGTCATTTCTTTAGCTTGGGTTTGAACTCGGGATCTTTGGAATGATATCTCTCCCACTCCGTTTGGCTCTATCTCTATTACCTTTGCTATTTTTTTCCTCTTTTTCTTTTCTCTCTTGCTTCTATTTCTTTATCTTTCTTTGATTCTCTAGCCCAGTCTCATTCGCGCTCACAGTCTTACTGTCTTACTTTCAGTCTCTTTCTTTCTCTCTTTCTTTTTCTCCTCTTTTTTTCTATATCTCTTTTTCTCTCATACTTTTCACTATCTTTTCTCTCTGTGCCTCTTCCTAAGTCACTGTCTCTCTCTCCTTCTCTCTCTCTCTCGCTCTCTATCTTCCTTCTTTTGATCGACCTCTTGTCTCTCTTTATAACACTCTTTTTTTTTCTTTCATTCTCTCTCTCTCTCTCTTTTCTCTTTCATGTTTTTGTTTTTAAATGTTTTGTTATGTTCCAGCTGAGAAAATCAATGACAAAATTCATTGGAAGTCAGAAAAGGTCATTGCAATTATTTATCCCAATCTTCTTCATCAAATCCACCGTCCTCCCCTCCCCCTCTTCCTCTCAGAGACCCCCCCCCCACCACCCTCTTACCACACATTCTCATTTAAACCACAAATACACATTTTCCCCCCAAGTTAAGCCTCCCATAAACCAGCACCCACTGAATTCCAATTCCAGGGACGGCCTTCTCCTTACATCCCCCACCCCCCAGAACGTCTTCCCGCCTGTTCTCACTAGGTCACCCAGTGACAATGTCACATAACAGCTCTGACAAAGGTAATCTGACATGACAGCATCCATCTATGGAATGTCGTTTGGTCTCTAGTCCTTCCTAACTGCCCTGGCCTCCCACGCGATAAAAATAAAATGGCGGACTTAACTTTTATTTTTCTTTTTAGGTTTGTTAAAATCATTATCAAGTGGATTTTTTGTTGTTGTTCGATATTTTCCTTCTTCAACACGTAGATACACACACAGTCACGTAGATACATAAGAGGGCTGTACTCTACACACACACACAGTCACGTAGATACATAAGAGGGCTGCACTCTACACACACACTCACAGTCACGTAGATACATAAGAGGGCTGCACTCTACACACACAGTCACGTAGATACATAAGAGGGCTGCACTCTACACACACAGTCACGTAGATACATAAGAGGGCTGCACTCTACACACACACTCACAGTCACGTAGATACATAAGAGGGCTGCACTCTACACACACACTCACAGTCACGTAGATACATAAGAGGGCTGCACTCTACACACACACTCACAGTCACGTAGATACATAAGAGGGCTGCACTCTACACACACACTCACAGTCACGTAGATACATAAGAGGGCTGCACTCTACACACACACATTCACGTAGATACATAAGAGGGCTACACTCTACACACACACACAGTCACGTAGATACATAAGAGGGCTGCACTCTACACACACACAGTCACGTAGATACATTAGAGGGCTGCACTCTACACACACACAGTCACGTAGATACATTAGAGGGCTGCACTCTACACACACACTCACATAGATACATAAGAGAGCTGCACTCTACACACACACTCACAGTCACGTAGATACATAAGAGGGCTGCACTCTACACATACACAGTCACGTAGATACATAAGAGGGCTGCACTCTACACACACACAGTCACGTAGATACATAAGAGGGCTGCACTCTACACACACACAGTCACGTAGATACATAAGAGGGCTGCACTCTACACACACACATTCACGTAGATACATAAGAGGGCTGCACTCTACACACACACAGTCACGTAGATACATAAGAGGGCTGCACTCTACACACACACTCACATAGATACATAAGAGAGCTGCACTCTACACACACACAGTCACGTAGATACATAAGAGGGCTGCACTCTACACACACACTCACATAGATACATAAGAGGGCTGCACTCTACACACACACACAGTCACGTAGATACATAAGAGGGCTGCACTCTACACACACACAGTCACGTAGATACATTAGAGGGCTGCACTCTACACACACACAGTCACGTAGATACATTAGAGGGCTGCACTCTACACACACACTCACATAGATACATAAGAGAGCTGCACTCTACACACACACTCACAGTCACGTAGATACATAAGAGGGCTGCACTCTACACATACACAGTCACGTAGATACATAAGAGGGCTGCACTCTACACACACACAGTCACGTAGATACATTAGAGGGCTGCACTCTACACACACACAGTCACGTAGATACATTAGAGGGCTGCACTCTACACACACACTCACATAGATACATAAGAGGGCTGCACTCTACACATACACAGTCACGTAGATACATAAGAGGGCTGCACTCTACACACACACAGTCACGTAGATACATAAGAGGGCTGCACTCTACACACACACTCACAGTCACGTAGATACATAAGAGGGCTGCACTCTACACACACACATTCACGTAGATACATAAGAGGGCTACACTCTACACACACACACAGTCACGTAGATACATAAGAGGGCTGCACTCTACACACACACAGTCACGTAGATACATTAGAGGGCTGCACTCTACACACACACAGTCACGTAGATACATTAGAGGGCTGCACTCTACACACACACTCACATAGATACATAAGAGAGCTGCACTCTACACACACACTCACAGTCACGTAGATACATAAGAGGGCTGCACTCTACACATACACAGTCACGTAGATACATTAGAGGGCTGCACTCTACACACACACTCACATAGATACATAAGAGAGCTGCACTCTACACACACACAGACACGTAGATACATAAGAGGGCTGCACTCTACACACACACAGTCACGTAGATACATTAGAGGGCTGCACTCTACACACACACTCACATAGATACATAAGAGAGCTGCACTCTACACACACACAGACACGTAGATACATAAGAGGGCTACACTCTACACACACATTCACGTAGATACATAAGAGGGCTGCACTCTACACACACAGTCACGTAGATACATAAGAGGGCTGCACTCTACACACACAGTCACGTAGATACATAAGAGGGCTGCACTCTACACACACACACACACACAGTCACGTAGATACATAAGAGGGCTGCACTCTACACACACAGTCACGTAGATACATAAGAGGGTTGCACTCTTTACACACAGTCACGTAGATACATAAGTGGGCTGCACTCTACACACACAGTCACGTAGATACATAAGAGGGCTGCACTCTACACACACACTCACAGTCACGTAGATACATAAGAGGGCTGCACTCTACACACACAGTCAAGTAGATACATAAGAGGGCTGCACTTTACACACACAGTCACGTAGATACATAAGTGGGCTGCACTCTACACACACAGTCACGTAGATACATAAGAGGGCTGCACTCTACACACACAGTCACGTAGATACATAAGAGGGCTGCACTCTACACACACACACACACACAGTCACGTAGATACATAAGAGGGCTGCACTCTACACACACAGTCACGTAGATACATAAGAGGGCTGCACTCTTTACACACAGTCACGTAGATACATAAGTGGGCTGCACTCTACACACACAGTCACGTAGATACATAAGAGGGCTGCACTCTACACACACACTCACAGTCACGTAGATACATAAGAGGGCTGCACTCTACACACACAGTCACGTAGATACATAAGAGGGCTGCACTTTACACACACAGTCACGTAGATACATAAGTGGGCTGCACTCTACACACACAGTCACGTAGATACATAAGAGGGCTGCACTCTACACACACAGTCACGTAGATACATAAGAGGGCTGCACTCTACACATACAGTCACGTAGATACACAAGAGGGCTGCACTCTACACACACACAGTCACGTAGATACATAAGAGGGCTGCACTCTACACATACACAGTCACGTAGATACATAAGAGGGCTGCACTCTACACACACAGTCACGTAGATACATAAGAGGGCTGCACTCTACACACACAGTCACGTAGATACATAAGAGGGCTGCACTCTACACACACAGTCACGTAGATACATAAGAGGGCTGCACTCTACACACACACACACACACACAGTCACGTAGATACATAAGAGGGCTGCACTCTACACACACAGTCACGTAGATACATAAGAGGGTTGCACTCTTTACACACTGTCACGTAGATACATAAGTGGGCTGCACTCTACACACACAGTCACGTAGATACATAAGAGGGCTGCACTCTACACACACAGTCACGTAGATACATAAGAGGGCTGCACTCTACACATACAGTCACGTAGATACACAAGAGGGCTGCACTCTACACACACACAGTCACGTAGATACATAAGAGGGCTGCACTCTACACATACACAGTCACGTAGATACATAAGAGGGCTGCACTCTACACACACAGTCACGTAGATACATAAGAGGGCTGCACTCTACACATACACAGTCACGTAGATACATAAGAGGGCTGCACTCTACACACACAGTCACGTAGATACATAAGAGGGATGCACTCTACACACACAGTCACGTAGATACATAAGAGGGCTGCACTCTACACACACACACACACACACACAGTCACGTAGATACATAAGAGGGCTGCACTCTACACACACAGTCACGTAGATACATAAGAGGGTTGCACTCTTTACACACTGTCACGTAGATACATAAGTGGGCTGCACTCTACACACACAGTCACGTAGATACATAAGAGGGCTGCACTCTACACACACACAGTCACGTAGATACATAAGAGGGCTGCACTCTACACACACACAGTCACGTAGATACATAAGAGGGCTGCACTCTACACACACAGTCACGTAGATACATAAGAGGGCTGCACTCTACACACACAGTCACGTAGATACATAAGAGGGCTGCACTCTACACATACACAGTCACGTAGATACATAAGTGGGCTGCACTCTACACACACACAGTCACGTAGATACATAAGAGGGCTACACTCTACACACACACACACACACAGGTAGAACTACATAGCTACATTGGAAATAGGGAAATAAAAAGGAGGTAAAACATTGAAATCCTATTAGTAGTGGAAATAAAACTGAGACTAACTTCGAATCTTATCCACGTTTTAAAAAAAAATTGGCGAGCTAGAAATGGAAGAGAAAATTGGAGAAAATAAATGGGGTGGGCGGTGGGCGCTAATTGAGTACTGAAAGTGAAAAACAAAAGGAGACTGAAGGGGGGGGGGAGAGAGTTCTTGCTTGAGAGGGGGGGGGCAGTGAGACTCTTGGAAGAGCACGAAAGATCAAGTGTTTGTTGAAATTTTTAGATTTTTAAAAGATGTAACATCGCTGGCGCTCGCTATCTTACTGTCGCTCTCTCTCTCTCTCTCTCTCTCTTTATCTCTCTCGTGTGCTCTCACTCTTTTTCCCTCTCTCTTGTTCTCTCAATCTCTGGCTCGCTCTCTCGTCCTCTTTCTTGTTTGCTCTCTAACACTCTCCACCCGCTCTTATTTCTCCTGGTGTGATAAACAGAGTCTCAGGACGACGTCGTGACGTCATTGCCGAGATGTTTTTCATTGTTTCTAAGTTGTTGTTTTTATTTTTCATTGTTTCTAAGTTGTTGTTTTTATTTTTCATTGTTTCTGGGTTGTTTTGTTTTTTTATTTATGTTTCTGTTTTTCCTTTACATTGTTGCTTCTTTTTATTAGTGTTAGTATTTTTTTATAGTATTTTTTTTTCAAACCAAAGAAAGGCTTTTAAATTATTGAATGACGTGATTCCATTTTAGTATAAATAGCAGCCTCTCCAAAACCCACAATGGAATGGTAGTTAGATGGAGCGTATATTGTTGAATTGAGTGTTCTTCTTCTTCTTCTTCATCGTTCTCATTGTTATGTTAGACCAATACATGAGATGAACTGCGCAGTGGTTTCCAAATCAGGGAGCTCTCCATATAGTTTTCTTTCTATTGGGGTGATTTGGGGCCAATGTCTTATACGGGCCTCTTGGTAGAGAGAGCAGTTTTGGAGGACGTGGTCGGCATTCTCTGGTGATACTCCACATGGGCAGATTTCACTGGTTGTTGAATTGAGTGTTTCGAGATCATTCGTAACGTGTTTAATGGGCGCATGAAGCCCATTTCCCCTCCCCCCCCCAGTGGGCACCCAACATTAGTTGGAAGAAGTAAAAGTAGCTGGAGTCGTTGTGTTGGACACATGACACACTCGTTGACCGCCGGAAATTTATTCGCTAACGTTTTTTAAACATACAACTTAATAAAATAAAAGAAATAACGAAAAATAAAATGTTCTATAGTCGAAAGATAAAATGTTCTATAGTCAAAAAATAAAATGTTCTATAGTCTAAAAATAAAATGTTCTATAGTCGAAAGATAAAATGTTCTATAGTCGAAAAATAAAATGTGCTATAGTCGAAAGATAAAATGTGCTATAGTCGAAAGATAAAATGTGCTATAGTCGAAAGATAAAATGTGCTATAGTCGAAAGATAAAATGTGCTATAGTCGAAAGATAAAATGTGCTATAGTCGAAAGATAAAATGTGCTATAGTCGAAAGATAAAATGTGCTATAGTCGAAAAATAAAATGTGCTATAGTCGAAAGATAAAATGTGCTATAGTCGAAAGATAAAATGTGCTATAGTCGAAAAATAAAATGTGCTATAGTCGAAAGATAAAATGTGCTATAGTCGAAAGATAAAATGTGCTATAGTCGAAAGATAAAATGTGCTATAGTCGAAAGATAAAATGTGCTATAGTCGAAAGATAAAATGTGCTATAGTCGAAAGATAAAATGTGCTATAGTCGAAAGATAAAATGTGCTATAGTCGAAAAATAAAATGTGCTATAGTCGAAAAATAAAATGTGCTATAGTCGAAAAATAAAATGTGCTATAGTCGAAAAAAAGAAAACAAATATTTCGCATTCAGAAATGTTTTGATGTTTACACATTTTGACATGTTTCTTAGTAGTATTTAAAGAAAATTATTAGCTTTGTGTGTGTGTGTGTGTGAAAGAGAGATAGATAGGGAAAGAGAGGGTGAGAGGTAAGAGAGAAAGAAAGTGAGAGAGCGCAACGAGACAGAGAGAGCAAAGAGAGAGAGAGAGAAAGAAACAAACATGAATAGAAAGAGAGAAATGAAAGGAGAGATATGGAGATATATATGTTGATTGAGAGAGAAAGAGATCGGCAGAGAGATAGAGAGAGAGAGAGAGAGAGAGAGTTTTGGATAGAGAGACTGAGAAAAGGAGACAGAGAAAGACAGAAAGATTGGGAAGAAGAGAAAGACACACATAAATCAAAGTGAGAGAAAGTACGGATAGAGAGTCATAGAAAGAGATAGAAAGAAACAAATAGAGAGATAGTGAAATCAAAGAAGAAGAGCGTAATATATAGAGAGAACGAGAAATAGAGATAGTGAAAGAGAGAAAGAGAAATGGGGAAGAATCTAATGTTTCTTGTGCACTATTTGCATCTCTCTAGTGTTATTCCAACGTTCAAATGACGTATGACACATGACATGTCAACAGACAACAAAAGAAGACATCTCCGGTTTTGTTTACCTGTTTCAAAACGTTTGTAAATTATTATTTTTTAACCAGCCACTCATTTCACTTCACTAGCGTCTCTCCACTTCCCATAAATTCACGTCTGCTGAAGGCACATACAAAAAAAAAAAGATTATCCTAAAATTTATTTTGTTCCATCTTGATAGAATAAAAAAAAAACAGATTGAAATCAAAGAAGCATTGTCTCCGTGGACAAAAACACAGAACTTCATTAAAAATATCCACAGACAGTTTATTTTTAATTATAGCCAATCCAGAATCATGTTTACTTTTTGGGGTTTCAAGGTTTGACCTTGACCTAGACATGTGTAGTGGGGGTGTCGGGCTATAAATATGCTCGGAGCTGATATGTTTGAGTGTGTGGGTGTTTGGTTCATTTCCGGTAAGATAAAAAAAAAATATGGAAAATATATCTGAACGAAACAAACGGTTTCAAAACTATGTTTTCAGCAGCATCGCTAGTATAGTGTTACGGGGTTCGGACCTCACCGGGTGCTATTTGTCAGGGTTCTTAATTTAATATATATATATATGCTGCTGCTGCTTGTCTCTTGTTCTTGTTGTGTTACTTAACTTGGCTCACTAGGGGTTTCTTGAATATGAAATAATACTTGCTTGGTACCTTCTTGGTTACTCAATTATAATTCAATACTTGCTTAACTCAAATACGAACACTTAATATACACCAACTCTAACTCCTTATATTCACGAATATCGATAATATTTTAATACTTAATAAAGCACACAATTATATCACTCTTATGAAATAGTAATACACAAAACACCAGTCCATCTACTTATAAATATATAAATGCATAAATACCAGTCCAGGAAGTAAACGTCCAACCTTCCTGGACCGGGAGCAAGACCTTACTGACTAACACATTCTCTCGCACATTCAACGAAGACTAATTCATTCAGTTCACAACACGTGCAACACTTCGCATTCATAACAAGGGGATATAACAATCATACCAAAATATCAAACTAACATTCATTCTCGCCATACCTCTCCCTGACACTATTCAGCTGAGAGCATTCGATATAACGATGAGTCTGGATTCAGTAGGGTAAGCACAACGGACGAGCATTGCCGAGCAAGCTTCAAAACGTTTCTGAATATCTATAAATTTATTGGAAAGTTTATTTTGGGTAGCATGTGATTATTACCATGGTACCATTAGTTAACCTTTTCTGGTGACACCAACCCTTGCATCGCCTCTGCCTGTATTATAAGCAGTCTTGCTGGTTTTAATAGTTCAATCCTTTACAAAGAAGACAGACTGTTTATCAAGTAAATGTGGTTGATTAGGCATCAATAATCATTATTGTGAATGCGGATTCTACAAAAAACAAATGTTTGTGACCATATTTTAAGAAATTCACCAGTAAATTACGCCCCTTGGTGCACCTTTCCTTTTTGGTAAAATAGTGCAACGCGGGCTTTAGTTGAAACAACAAAATGGCTCAAACAGAGAATGACGTCAGAAAGACAGCAGCAGACGAGATTTTAGGCCACCATTTTGGTTGTTGAGGATTTTAGTTTTTCTATAAAGTTTTAAGATTCATAGATGTCAACTCCTCATTAAATATTAGGATTTATTTGTATGCTAGTGGTCCTACTGGAAATATAGAATCTGATTTTAGATTTAGATCTAATCGGTAGAACAATCATCATAATCATGATCATTATCTTGGCCTGTGGTGGTAATGTTGCCACAACTATGAATCTAGCAACCAAAGCTTTCCACTCCTCCCAGACACTGGAAGAGACTCGATTACCTTGGTCAATCTGCCTTTCTTCTAGTTAGTTTGTCAGCCTGTCGCCGAACGTAAACATGAAGGATCATCATGACCAGTGAATCGATTGTTAGTGTGAGCTTTAACCAATTCACTTTTTTTGGCATTTGACAACTTTAAGTACATTTCTCCGGTTTTGTTTACGGTAAAGACAAGCGAACACTCCTAGGTAAATTTCAATTCATTTTAAATACAGATCTCTTTTGAAGAAGCATGTATTACTCTGGTGTCGAAGAAGTGATTCCTTATTCCATAAGCAAGGACAAATTCCTATAAGAACTATTGACTGAGTTATAACATTTACTTTACACGATCCACTGACTTAACACGTAGATACATACATGAAGCAATACTTCTTTATTTTTAAACAAGAGTATATAAAGTATAGGGTTTAATAAAGGGAAAAAAGTAAAGTTCCCCTTTCAGACCTTGCGATCTATAGGGCAGATGATGTAAAGGTCATCTGTTTCTGTGGCCCACGGTTAACGAGGGTGTCATGTGGCCAGCGCAACGACCAACCGCCTTTACTTTTCCCCAATCATTGTCGGTTACCCATAAGAGCTGGGTGGACTCAGAGGCGCTCAAAGATGGGGTAAGATAAGATGTGGGATTATTGCTTCTACAATTTAAATTAGTGATGTTAAATTGGTGAATTTTCTACAGTGCGTTTGTATTGCTGAATACTGGTTCACGGATTCTTGGCTGCGCTTGTAGGGCTACGTTGTATCAGTACATTAATGTCTAGAACATTGTAATCTAGAATTACTCTTTTGTAATTCAGGATTTCGATACATTTTAACAGAATAATCTCCACTTTGTTTAACTTTCGATTCTTGAGATCCGGTTTCCATTATATAAGCAATTAAAATTCATAAACATAGGAAAAGAAGAAATTGGAATATGGAGAAATGTAGTAAGGTAAATTTAAGAAAAATGTAAAAAAGATGAAAACAGACATTTTAAGAGAAATTTTGAAATAAAGAACTAACTTAACACATAAAATAAAGAACTAACTTTACACAAGAAATAAAGAACTAACTTTACACATGAAATAAAGAACTAACTTTAAAAATGAAATAAAGAACTAACTTTAAACATGAAAGATCACTGTTATCAATTAAATAATAAAATATATTCTTTGTATTATAACCAAACGATCTCAGAAATTTGAATATCCAGTAGTAAAAATGCAGACCAAATTATCGTAAACATTTTTAAAAAAACATAGTTTATCAACATTTCCTATTCTCTGCACACCGGATACGGTAAAAAAAATCTTGCTAATTAAAGTTATTTGCTCTACTAATCAAGCTGCAGACGCTGTCATAAGACTAGAGCACCTGGCACTTAACATCCTTTAATAGAGGTAAATTTGTGGTAAGAAAAAGTCTATACATGTAGATACAAATTAATGAAATATAGCTTGGACTACCAGTAACGGAGATGACAGTTGTGTTTTTTTTTAAGCGAGCATATAATATTGGTTTAAATTTTTAAAATTTCCGCATTGTCTTCCCGTGTATAGAAAATTTTACTCTTACGGGGAATAATCAGTGAACTAGATGTAGTGCCTTGTTCTCCAGTTTCCTGGTATTTCTGAAAGATGATGAATTCAGCTAGAAATTGAGATGGAAACCAAGAAACTGAATCGTAAAATGCAAAAACATAAAAACTAACTATTAATAATCTAAACACTACTATATTTCATAATACAAAAAGTGTGTATTTTTTGTGAATGTTTCCACAACCCGTTGAACCCAAGATACCTATCTATTCCTCACGAAATGTAATGTGTCCATTCAAGTATGTCGCGTTTTTCTCATCATAGTAGACTAAACCATTTTACAAAGCAAAGTAGTATAGCTAGTAAGCTTTTAGGTATTAGGAATTAAATTTCAACCATAATAATAACAGATAATTCTATCTATATGTTTCTAAGAGATTTTCAATACATGCGCTGCATGTGTGGATTAGAATAAAAAAATTAGCATCTAAGAAACAAAACAGCTAAAATCCTAGACTGCTTATAATCTTCAATTTTACTCACGTAATCAGTTATTATCAATTTACTATCTTAATTTGTATTGCTGGTCACCTACTTTTAAGAAACCAATTTTTTTTTTCTGACATTAATTTATGATTTATCTTATTGTCCATCTTAAAGTTGTGAGATTAAAGGAGGCGCGGTGGCTGAGTGGTAAAGCGCTTGGGTTCGCTTTCAAACCGAGGCCCCAGGTTCGAATCCTGGCGAAGACCAGGATTTTAAATTTCGAGATCCTTGCGCGCCTCTGAGTCCACCTAGCTCTAATGGGGGCCTGACATTAGTTGAGGAAAAGTTAAGGCGGTTGGTCGTTGTGCTGGTCAGATGACACCCTCGATCGCAAGATATGAAAGGGGATTTTACTTTATTTTTAACTTAGCTGTAAGTAATTTCGTAAACCAAAATATAACATAATAGCAGGGCAATGTTCTCATAACGCCATAAATGTATCTACTTCAGCCGGGTCGTTGCCCTGTAGGATTACAATGTATAAACACATCTGTACCTAACTAAGCCTGTTCATCGTCTCGTAGGATTACGTTGTATAGACATAAGTGCGCCTACCTAAGCCTGTTAGTTTCCTTGTAGAATCACATTGTATAGAAATAAATGTATCTACCTAAGCCTGATCATTGTATTATTACAATGTATAGATCAAACTGGGTGCTTATATCACAACTTTAAGACCCTATGATTGTTGCATCATGTCTATACATAAATATAAAGGGACAAGTGTAAGGCTTCAATCCACAAGCATATTCATATGTGCATTGTACTACTATAAAGAAAAGTCGACGAAGTGATTCTAGGGCCGGCCTTCGGCATAGGCAAACTAGGCTGCTTCAGGGGGTCTCCGATTGGTGGGGACCTCGCACAGGATTCAAATTTTATTTTATAAAAAAAAATTGCGAAACATGGATTAAATCTCAAGTATAGCAGGACTTTATGGCTCTATGTCTACTAGCTCGCTCAAAGTCTCTACTATTATTCAAAGTTTATTTACCAATATTTAGATCTACTTGCTATACTCCATAAGTTAGAAGACATTTGTTTCTTTCTTTCCGGTGGAATGTCGAAACAATATTTCTAGTCCGGCGATTATGAAATGTCCATAACGAAAATTCGTGCCTTCAGCGATTTATGAATGTAACTTACTTGTTGATTTAGATATAGACAAAGAAAGTTTTTTATTCATTGCGTATCTTTCGCCTTTATTTTTTTTTTCTATTTCCTTTGGATCCGCCCTATTCACTTCGTCTAGGGACCTCCAGTTACCTAGAGCCGACACTGGTGGTTCACTAAAACTGAATACAATAACTTCAAGTCTATCATGAGAAAATTATGTTGATTTAAATTACATGGCACAAAAACTGTATAGAACACGAGTCGAAACAAGAGTCTCTCGTTCAGGTTGAAATGTAATTCATTATAGAGACTTGCCAAGACATCAAAGCCTAATTACCTGCATAATTGTTACCCATTAGAATTATAGGAAATTTTTTGTGTTCCAATGCAAATAGCTTTGCCAAATGTGAACATAACAATTAGAGAGAAAAAAAAATTATGGCCAGAAAGAAAAATCTAAACGTTTTACTGAGCATTTGGCATACACATTTTGTGTAAATAGCTTATTTGTGTAGCCTAAATAGCTTATTTCCAAACAGACAATAAATGTGTGTATAGCTTGTTTAAACTAAACCTACTTGGACAGCAAATCGGATGAGTGGACGAAAACCTTGTAGTGGCGTGTCTATATAAGACTTCTCTTCAATCATCTGAAAGTTTTCTTTAAGTTACATTTAGCACTGATCTTTTGGAATAGATATTGTACATCTTTTATATTGTTTTTTTTATATTGGTTTATGAATATATATATAGTACACTCAATTCTTTCCACATTTGTTTTATATGCATTGCCTCTCATCAAGTCTTACGAGCTAGATCTTACTTAATGAACTGAAGGTGTACAAACAAATAGGGATATTGTGAAGGGTGGAGGTGTTAGCCTTGAGAGCAAAGCGAGACTTGACCACGATGACGTCATTTTGGGGAGATTCGATCTTTTCTTTCTCCTAATGGTCCTCGTTTGTAGTGGACATTTTATTAAGGAACTTTTGATTGCCCATCTTACTGATGCTCCTTTCAGACATTGCGATCTATGGGGCAGATGATGTTAAGGTCATCTGTTTCTTTGGCCAACGGTTAAAGAGCAGGGTGTCATGTGGCCAGCACAACGACCAACCGCCTTTACTTTTCCTAATTAAAGTCAGGTACCCATTAGAACTGGGTGGACTCAGGGGCGCCACTAACGTTGTTTACATGCGAAACTTAGAAAGAACGCTATACATCAGAATATATTGACTTGAGGCAGACAAATAGTGGACCCTTTAGAAGAAGGACCTTTTTGGCGCAGCCGTATTGGAGCAGTCCTCGTTTTTGACACGAGCGTCCCAGGAAACTTTCAGTACATGGGATCTCGATGAAGGATTCCGTGCTGCCAATAGACAGATGACAAATACAAACACGAGTCAGGTCCAAATGAAAATGTCCTTGTCTATAACAAGATTCTAATACGAGCCCCTTTTGTTAAACAAAGATTTTTTTTTTTTTTGAATTCCCTAACATTTCAATAAATTGTATTGATAACGAAAGAAAAACTTGCAAATCAAGACTTAAAAGATTTTTTTAAAAAGTAACATTCAAGAAACTAACGAAACAAAATCTCTGTTTTTTTTTTCTCTTTTGTTTCTATTTTTTTGTAGACGACACAAAACATGGAATGAACCAAAATCTTATGTGCCAATCAAAAAAATATGAATCTGTCTTATTCTTACTTCGTAATAAAGTCTTTCTTTGAGACTCAGGACAAAGTGTGACTTAGAAGGAGAACAAGAAATTCGGAACAATTATATTTCTTACTATACATACATATTTCAACTATTTAGTTTCCTAAAGAACATGCCTGTTTCAGGCAAATTGTACCTCAGTTTGATTTTCTAAACGGACAAATCGTACCTCAATTTGATTTTCTAAACAGACAAAGTGTGCCTCAATTTAATATTTTAAACGGACAAATTGTACCTTAATTTAATTTTCTAAACGGACAAATCGTACCTCAATTTAATTTTCTAAACAGACAAATTGTACTTCAATTTAATTTTCTAAACAGACAAATTGTACCTCAATTTAATTTTCTAAACAGACAAATTTACTTCATTTTATTTTTCTAAGATGTTTTCTTACAGACAAATTGAGCGTCAGTTTAGTTTCTCAAAGAAGACAACACTAAACACCAAGTTTAAAAAAAAAAAAAGAAAACCTCAGAAATTCTGACCAACTTGAGGTGATACATTTTCACAGTCTGTGAACTCTTTTCACTTAGTGGTGGGATCGCATTGCCTAGGACAGGGTTTCCCAAAATTTTTTCTTAAAAAGAAACTTCGTCTATTCTGAGTATTTAGCGGCACATTGTTTTAGAGCGGTTAATTCACGTGGTGGCCTATTAGTTAATAATTCCAGTAGTTCTTGGAACACCTATTCAGGCCTAGCGGAACACTAGGGTTTCCGCGGAACACAGTTTGTGAACCACTGGTCTAGGACCGGCTTAGAAGGTTGTAATCCAGTATTTAGCTCAGTCAGACCTCCAGACATCAGAACTCGTAACATTTTTTTTTCGCCTTATCTCTTCTACCCACCCCCCCCCCCCTCCTAAAAAAATGAAATAAAAAAAAAAAAAACTATAGTTTATATCAATTTTGAAAAGTTACTGGATAATGTTTTAAAGAATACAGGAGAGGAATAGGACACACATTTTTTTTTCACTAATTGGTTAAACATTTTAAAATAGAAAAGATGAATAATTTAGACCTTCATATGAAAACGTCCACATTACCAGGGCCGGCCTTGGATAGTTGGAAGCACTAAAGGATGTGAGTTCCATGGTCCTAAATGAAAAACAAAAAAATAAATAAAAAGAAACAGCGAAAAAATAAAATTATGTCATTTATTTAAAAACCTGAACGTCTCTATATCTAAATATACAAATAACTGAAATTCATTATTCATACATCTCAGTTTCCGTAGTAAAGACGGACTTAGCTAGTAAACATTGAGTCATAGTGCTCTACTATGTGTGAGATCTGATCCATATTTCGCAATTTTTTCTCTAAATTTTTTTTCTAGTCCAGTGCGAAACCCAATCATTGGAGGCCCTAGTTTGCCTGTTTGCCTATGCCTGAGACTGGCCCTGACATTACTATTGTTACATGATGTAGTTTATATAATTCACCATAACATTGAAAACATGTGTGATATTTGTTCATTGTAAAGCTGTCCATAACAAACTTATAAGTTAAAATAAATAAATAAATAAGTTAATAAATAAGTAATAATTAAGCAAACTGACTAAGTGAGTTTGTGTTTTCAATATAACTGAAATGTAAACATTGAACAAGCAAAATATAAAAATCCTTTTTTTAAGAAAACAAAGCTTATCTAAGGGGAATAACTCCTCACTTACCATTGTGTCACTCAAGAATGTTCAAGCTATTTCCTTTTTTGATATGGAACAAATTAATTAATTAACTAATTGGTCAATTTAAAAAAAAAATTGATTTATGTTTTGTTATGTAAAATATTTTGTTTTAAAGTTTCAGCTTGATCCGAGAATGGGTGTGGGTGAAATAATGTGAAATTATTTAAGGGGATTAAACACAACATATTTAGCTATATCTGTGAATACTACAGGATTAATCTCTCTTGCTGTTATTAAATATAATCAATAACCAGTAACTGATTGACTTTTTTGGTTATTTTTTTTTATTAATTAAGGCATTGACTATGCCAATGATTTATTGTGAAAAGTTAAGACTTGACTCGAGACTATTTTGAAAGAAATAACGTGCACAAAATTATTACATGACAGACAGACAGACAGAAAGCCAACTAAACGTTTGTAGCGATGTTTCACACTTCGAACTTAAGATATTGTCCTTTTGGGCGTTCGCTGTTACTGAAAGTAAATAATTCTTTTATATATAGGTTAAAATTACTTCTTGACAATATTGCTCTTTTGTTAAATTAAAACGATGGTAAAAATGAAAATAAGAAGAGAATTGATCTGTGAAGTTAAAAAAAAAGTTTCAAAATAGTTTTTTGTGGATTTATTTTTTAAAAAATTACGTGTATATCTATTTATAGCCCTAGGCAAGTCCGTGTGTTGGCATGTCATGTGACAAGGAGGTCACAGCCGGACACCGAGTTTGAACTTTTTTTTTTTATTTTCACTAAAAGGTTTCCTAGGTCACGTGGGACGGAACTACGTGGGGCGATGTTTCTTTCGGTTGTCTTCCCTTCTTTTGTCTTCAATAAGGTTTCTCTCCCATTACTTACGTACCATATATTTATAACATCTTCAGAAAATGAAAAAAATAGTAACAGTTTCTACATAATATGTTCTTCAGTTATATAATGATCTAAAGTACTATAGCGTCCATTTCCTTTTAAAGATGGAAAAAATGTCAGCTCCCAGTCAGCTCTCAGTCAACTCCCAGTCAGCTCCCAGTCAACTCTCAGTCATCTACCAGTCAGCTCCCAGTCAGCTCCCAGTCATCTACCAGTCAATTCCCAGTAAGCTCCCAGTCAACTCCCAGTCAGCTCCCAGTCATCTACAAATCAACTCCAAGTCAACTCCCAGTCAACTCCCAGTCAGCTCCAATTCAACTCCCAGTCAGCTCCCAGTCAACTCCCAGTCAGCTCCAATTCAACTCCCAGTCAATTCCCAGTCAACTCCCAATCAGCTCTCAGTCAATTCCCAGTCAATTCCCAGTCAATCCCAATCAGCTCTCAGTCAATTCCCAGTCAATTCCCAGTCAATCCCAATCAGCTCTCAGTCAATTCCCAGTCAATTCCCAGTCAGCTCCTAGTCAACTCCCAATCAACACCAGGCAAGTCCGTGTGTTGCCATGGCATGTGACAAGGAGGTCACAGCCGGACACCGAGTTACATAATGTGTCCTTTATTTATATAATAATCTAAAGTACTATAGCGTCCTTTTCGTTTTAAAGATGGAAAAAATGTCAGCTCCCAGTCAGTTCCCAGTCAACTCCCAGTCAGCTCTCAGTCAGCTCCCAGTCAATTCCCAGTCAACTCCCAATCAGCTCTCAGTCAATTCCCAGTCAACTCCCAGTCAGCTCCCAGTCAACTCCCAGTCATCTACCAGTCAGCTCCCAGTCAGCTCCCAGTCAACTCCCAGTCAGCTCCCATTCAACTCCCAGTCAGATCCTACTCAACTCCCAGTCAGCTCCTAGTCAATTCCCAGTCAGCTCCCAGTCAATTCCCAGTCAACTCCCAATCAGCTCTCAGTCAATTCCCAGTCAATTCCCAGTCAATTCCCAGTCAACTCCCAATCAGCTCTCAGTCAATTCTCAGTCAATTCCCAGTCAGCTCCTAGTCAACTCCCAATCAACACCTAACGATCATTTCGACAGAAGATGTTGAGTTCAACTGCTTCTAATCTGGGCAGAGGCGTAGTGAGTAAAACATGCGCCCGGGGCAAGGTACTTTATTGCCCCCCCCCCAAAAAAAATTTTCCATGAATATCACATAGAAATATAGGCTGCGCCGCCCTTAGGATGTCCCCCCCAGGGCATCGTGCCCCATTTGGCCCCCCCTTACTACGCCCCTGAATGTGGGTACTATGAGGTCACAACAAAGACAAACCATCTCTAGTTTGCACTACAGTGATCAAGATCTCATTAACGTTTTACTGATCACATTTTGACTAAAGATTTAAAACAAAAAAATGAACATAACTGCAATCACCAATCGAATAGCGCTCTTCATATTTCAAAATTTAAACGTGAAAGGGCTGAATGCGCAAACAAAATAGTACCACTAACATCATAACATTAGTGAATGTCAACTTGGATGTTACGTCTGACCCACTTGGCCAGTTAAGAGTTCAACTCTTACAGTGCACATCCACAAAAAAAAAACGAAAACAAAATAAAACGAAACGCTTTCTTGATTAATGCTTAAATGGAAAAATCTGGTCAACTTAATTTGAACTCCCCATTTAACGATCTATTGAATGGTGATATTGATTTTGTCTTTAGGGACATCAATTTCCAATGTTGATCCTAGCAATTTTTTTGGGGGGATCAAGGAATAGAATCTCTAGAAAGAATCAAAGAGTCGACCAGAACTCATCAATAGTTTGTTTTTAAGACAAAGTTGATTATACTAATACTAGTTGACAGGCTGCGTAGCATACGCCGCTATTTTGCAGGGCCGGCCTTAGGTGACCGCAGTGGGCTCCGCACTTATTCGACCACAGTGGGCCCCGCACTTTGATAGGACCTGCGCTAATTCTAGGTGTATAAATTATTAAATTAAACCATTGTATAACTTATAACAGATTTCCCGCGGCCTCTTGTCAATTTACCAGGAACTCCTGAAAATCTCCTGCAAAATATACGAAAAAATCCTGGAAATATCCGGAAATTATTAAAATCTTTAGAAAGCTCATACGAATCTCCTGAAATATATAGACAAAAATTGTCATTTTGGGGTGTCATTCAATAAGGAAAATGCCTATCCTACGCGTGATTAAAAAAAACGGCATTATCCCGTAATTTTGGAATCTGGTGAAAGAAGCTTCTCGCGCCTCAAACTAATAAAGAATATCTTTAGTTCAACAATTCTCATAGACAGATCAAAATATTAAATCTTGCTATTGAGCGTGATCTATATAGGAAATAGAATTTTTATGATATACTGTTTGACTTCGCTACACGCAAGGCTCTTTAAGTTCGTGGGAAAAAAATAGTGATCTTTCCTTTACTTCTTCTTCTCGTCCAAACGCTTGAGCGAAGAAGAGAACTATATATATATATATATATATATATCTTGCAAATGATTTCATAAAAAAATAAAACACAAGAAACATTTACGGCATTTGTTTAAGGCTTTTGTTTACGACATTTGTTTAAGGCTTTTGTTTACGGCATTTGTTTAAGGCTTTTGTTTACGACATTTGTTTAAGGCTTTTGTTTACGACATTTGTTTAAGGCTTTTGTTTACGGCATTTGTTTAAGGCTTTTGTTTACGACATTTGTTTAAGGCTTTTATTTACGACATTTGTTTAAGGCTTTTATTTACGACATTTGTTTAAGGCTTTTGTTTACGACATTTGCTTACGACATTTGCTTATGACATTTGTTTACGCATTTGTTTACTACATTTTTTTTACGACATTGATTTACGAAAATTGGTTTACGACATCTGTTTACAAACTTAGATTTGTACACGGTACAGTGTAATTGACGCTTGCAGAAGCTGGTATAGAATGAACTATATAAGACACCGATAGCAAAGACAAACAGACACAAACACTCTTTTGTTCCCCTGGCAATCAAATCATTAAATAAGAACAATCTGGTATAAACTTTGTCACATGTAAATTATGAGTGCCTCTGGTGTGAATGTACACTTTTGTTTCTTATAGTTATAATGTTTTTTGTTTGGTGTAATGCACAAATTGTAAGACAAATTTCCTTACGGATAATAAAGATTATTATTATTATTATTATTATTATTAAATGAAACTAGACTAGAACTTTAAGATTGGAAGAGTTCTGACATGTTTTTGAAGTTAGTTTATAGTTTGTCTGTGTGACGTGACAATGGGAGCTAAGCTTAGAGTTTCGTCAAAAAATGATATAGAGAAAAAGAGAGAGAGAGAAAAAAGAGAGAGAGAGAAAGAGAGAGCGAAAGAAAGAGAGGGAGAAAGAGAGAGAAAAGAGAGAGAGAGAGAAAGATAGAGAGAAAGAAAGAGAGGGAGAAAGAAAGAGAGAGAGAGAAAAAAAAGAGAGAGAAAAAAGAGAGAGAGAGAGAATAAAAGAGAGAGAGAGAAAAAAAAAAGAGAGAGAGAAAAAAAGAGAGAGAGAGAATAAAAGAGAGAGAGAGAACGAAAGACATAAAGAAAGAAAGCGAAAAAGAAATTATTAAACAAAGCTGTCGAGACAGAGAAAGAGAAGAAAAAGATAAGAGAGAGAGAGAGAGAGAGAGAGCGAACGAGAAAAAAAAGAGAGAGAAAAAAACAGAAACAGACAAACCAAAAAGAAATTAAAAGCAAGAAAAGAGAGAATCCGACAAGGAAGAGAACGAAAAAGAGAAGAACACGGAGGACTGGTAAGAGAGGGCTAAAGACAAACCAGAGATACAATGAGCTAATTAGAGGAAATACTTTTTTAAAGCTTTTAGAAGTGAAAGAGGCGCAGTGGCTGAGCGGTAAAGCGCTTGACTTCCGAACTGGGGGGTCCCGGGTTCTAATCCTGTTGAAGACCAGGATTTTTAATTTCGGGATTTTTAGGCGCCAGTTCTAATGTGTACCTGACACTAGTTGGGGAAAAAGTAAAGGATGTTGGTCATCGTGCTGTCCGCCTGACACCCTCGTTAATCGGGGGCCACAGAAACAGATGACCTTTACATCATCTGTCCCCATAAGTGAAAGAATTACACATTTGCAGCCATACATCTCACTACTGTAAGATTTATTTCCCTTTTAATATCAAACAAAATAAATTTATTAAAACTTGATCCTAGAAAGGGAAGTGGGAAAAATAAAGTGCATAAAATTTACACCCAGACAGACAGACAGATGTTAAGACTTAACAAATGCTTTTTAAAAAAATATATAAAAAAAGACCCATAAATAAATGTTGTATCACAAATGTGGAAAGAAGAAGCACGCCCTATCGGAAAGACACATTATTGGAAACACAAAATCATAACCTATTAAAATGCTCAGAGAACAATATAAAAAAATGTTTTAATACAAATCCAGTAGGGAAGGTGGGGGGGGGGGAGGGTTTAACGCTTCTGAAGAAATGTAACTCCATAAAGACTGGCCACAAACGTGTGAAAGAGCAAGCCATTAACTGTACTTTATGGGTGTATATTATCATCAATTGGAGTTATATCTCTTGGTAGGGATGGCCAAGGCCTGATGGGAATGAAATCCTATGAACTAGTTTGAAAAAGAAAGATCAACTTTTATTCATTTTTATTTGGGCTCAAAGTGTTAGCGTACAAGATAGACTTGCCGAAATTTTACGATTGATAATACAGAAGCCTAATATATATATATATATATATATATATATATATATATATATTTAAATTGTTATGACAGACAGACAGACAGATAGATAGACAGACAGACAGACAGACAGACGGACGGACGGATGGATGGACGGACGGACGGACGGACGGACAGCCGGACAGACAGACAGACAGACAGACAGATATATGATGTCAGGTGGTCTCCAGTTAAGGTTCATGCCTCCTTTATTTTCTCAAATACGCCCACTCACGCAACACTCTTGACTTTTGTCCTCTAAACGTGCATTATTAAAAAGGGGGAGACGAGAGAGCAAAGTTTAAATTTATTGACAAATGTAATTTATTAACACTTTTAAAATGTAACACGGCATGCCAAACTATACACTTTTTGTTGTCCTTGTTAGAATTCCACCATCGCATTTTGTTTCCTTATGTTTCTCTGTTTGTTGCCAACTCTGAAACAATAAATCTGCTTCTCGACACATAAGGACGAGAAAATCGATGCCCCAGATTTTTTATTTTGTCTCTTTCACTTTGTCATCTTCAATGTTTTTTGTTTACCGACATTTATAATAAACTGTTCGATCTTTAGGAAATGAAATGTAATCAGAACAAAACAGAGAAAACAAATACAGAAATCAGTTTCAAATTTTAATAGAAACAAAAGCCATTCTCGTTCAAAATCGGTTTTTAACCAAACTCCTAGTTTATTTAAAAAAAAGGGGGGGGGGAGGGGGATGGAACAAATTGGTAAATAGATACAGTCTGCGAAACAATTAAAATAACATCATCCAAGGGGGATAAGTCAGTGGTGTGGTTTTCTAAGTGGCCTTGGTAGATACGAAGAGGATCGTACTGCGAAAACCTTTTGCTTTCAGCACGAATTTTTTACAGCTAACTTCCTCCTTTGCTTGTGGCATTGTTTATTTATAAGTCTCTAGCCCTTATTTTTTAATGGGAGAATGGGGCTTATGCTTATCTTTTTGGGGGCCCTTTGCCTCTTTTCGGTTATTACGGCCTAATGCGCCTTGTTGTGTCGACATCTGCCGCCGATATTAATTGTTCCCAATTTATATTGGGAAGATTGAAAGTTTTTAATTCATTATAGTTTTCCTGTTTCACATTGTCCACAATTTTATGACTTTATCGATTTTGCAGTATCAAGTTATAATATGTTAGTACCAGATGGATATATTTAGATATAATTGATTTTTTTATGTGCATTTCCAAGGATAACAGCTTTTATCAGAACACGGACCAAAGGTTTGGAACTCACTCCCCATTGATCTCAGACAGACAACATGCTACACTACATTCAAGAACTTTAAGACCTATCTGTTTAAAACTTTTTTGGATTAGTTTGTCATTTTAGCTCTCATATTTATGTTTGTAATGTTATCACAGCGCCTTGAGCCTACATTTTGTTTATTATTATTATTTGCATTGAAGGATAAAATCTACATCTGCATATTAATCAAGTAGTTTTCAATTTATTTTAAGTTCTACTATTTTCAATACCATATAATACGCCTACATCGGTTTAGTTAATATTACTGTTTGGAGCTATAAGCCAATGACCGACCAACAACATATGGTTACAATATGGTATAAGCTGTGAAAGCCAATTTAACAACAATACAGCCACTCAGTTCACAATGTGTACAGTGAGGTGTTGATGTATCATCCTTTAACGCCTGAAAATGCCTTGATCTATTTGAAACCTAATTAACATAATTCCCTTATCGCTTTACTCATTTCAGGAGACTGGACTCTATAGAAGAGACAGCAATCAGCTATGATGATCTGGCGAAACCTGGACTGACCGCGATGGAGGTCCAGCCAGATATGAGGACACTGGAACCACGCGGTGACCCAAGGGCGTACATGTAAGTGTCTGACAGAGCATGTGTTTGCTGGGGGCATAGATGCATGCGTGCTGGCTTGAAATCAGTTTTAAAATTTGCTTTTAGTAGAATCTAAAGGTGGCTTAAAGTTGTTTATGTTATAGTAATGTAATATATATATATATTGCTATACGTTATACGTCAGACCCAAGGGCCGCCCAAGACTAATATATAGAGATACTGCAAGCGAGACATGAGAGCCACAGGCATCAGCGAAAGTATGTGGGAAAACATAGCCAAAGACCGGAGTGCATGGAGACAGACTGTGCGTGCTGGGACAACCCTTGCTGAGAACAAAAGAATTGAAGCGGCCTTAATCAAGAGGGAAAAAAAGAAAGCTGCCCAGCCCTGAATCAGAGGCATACACATGTATGAATTGTGGCAAGTCTGCCGCTCTAGAATTGGCTTGATTAACCTCACCAGATTCTGCCCCGTCTCAAGATTAAACCAAAACCAGTGACTCACCTGGGCGCATCCATTGCCTTTCGAGACAAAAGGAGCCATATATACACGCTATATAATATATACTAGTTTTATTATATATCTTAAATATATCTAAGTAAAAGTACCAATTTCAAATCTTGCAATCTATAGAGCCTTTACTTACCCTAACTTATGTTAATTTTGGACCCAATGGAGTTTCCTTTATCTCAATTTAAGTAAGTTTATAGGCCTACAGTTTAAAAAAAAAACACATATAAAATCTAGGCACGTCATCAGTATGGAAATAACAAAAGCCATCGCCCATTTTCCCAACTCTAAGAACAGGCACTGACTTCATTGTTACATTTCATTCGTCTGTATATACCGTACATTTGACTAAAATCTTTAAAAGCATCCACAAGACATTAACTCTAATGGATCCGTCTGCTGTCAAGTTGATGGGTTTAAAGACTATTTGGTTCCGAGACTTAAGAACAGATATTGATTGCGTCATCAAAGGTTGTTTTTTTTAAAGATTTTATTTGATGAAATATTATTAATAATAATAATAAAGAGACTACATTGAATTGTGTTTCTCTTTAACGAAATTCGACCCTGTCCATGCCAGAGAATGAATACTCGTTCGTTTCCAACATAATAATCATAATAATAATACCCCATTGTTATATCAACCGAGGGGATAATAACAACTGACCCCACAGATACCTTCAAGGCCCTTAACATACCTTGGAACATTCTCATTGCCTGTCAGAGGGCGGTACTGCTGCAGACCTGCCACGAAACTCGACCCTGGCAGCGCCAGAGAATGACTAACATAATAATAATAATAATAATATTAATATTAAGGTTTCTCTTCGAGTCCAAATTAATAAGGAATGCAGTATATATAGTACTCCCAAATTCAAATCGCAGTAGTAGGCTATTGAAGTAGTATTGGGACATAGGTTCCGCAAGGTTGTTAACGCCGGAAGTGGCAATGGTCTTAAGCCCATCATCTATACTATAAAGTGCTTCCAATGGCATGTGTCTCAAATAGTCTCTGACAACCAGTCCGACTCCTGGCCTTCACGTGTGGTTCAGTTACTGAGCCTGGCGGAACCGTTACCACAGACAGGAGAAGGGGCAAAGGCGAGCAACTGGTGCCTAAACCAGTAAGCTTCGGGCAGGAGGGGCTCGTTAGCCTTGGTTGGCTACCCATCTAGGAAAAGGAAAACTCTGAATCCAAACCACCGCTGCCCTGCGGCTATACCCAAACACGGGAAAGACTTCGGGAGACAGCCCTGAGGAAAAATCAGGAGCTGGTGACACTTAGGCAGACTGTGGCACACCGTGTTACAGCCTGGCAGATCCTGCGGCGCTACTGAGCCCAAACTGTATTGTATGTTCCGTTCCTTTAGTCACATCAGCTGCGCGGAGAGGGGGGAACTGCTGTGTGGGCGACATCGTTCCGACCATAAACAATGCCCGGGCTTTCATCTCACTTCATAGTCGTTCTACGACTGAAGGAGGCCAATGATTGGGACATATCAAGCTCAGGACTGTTTGAGATTGTGATAGGAAATGGCATGGAATGTGTTGAAGAGAAACAGCTCCATTTTGTGTCATTCATTGATCTAAACATCCTGAATATACAATCCTGGTGATCACTTTAACCCTTTCTCTCCTAACTGACGATACCAGCGTTGATTCCACCAGAATGTGGTAAATAATTACGGAGAGAAAGAGTTAAAATTAGGGCTGACTGCCTGATAAAGAAAACAGATAGGAAAAGCGAGATAAGAGAAGAAAGGGGGGGGGGAATAGAAACAGGAAGAGAATGAAACAAATAAGGGGGGGGGGAGAAAAAGAATTATTTATTTGTTGTTTTTGTTTGGGGGGGGGGGATTCTTTAGTTGTTGTTTTTTTTATTATTTATTTTTCGTTTTGATTTGTCTTTTTTCTTTCTTGTCAGCAATTTGGTTGTACATAAGTAAAGTTCCCCTTTCAGACCATGCGGTCTACAGAGCAGATGATGTCAAGGTCATCTATTTGTGAGGGCAATGGTTAACGAGAAGGGTGTCATGTGGCCAGCACAACGACCAACCGCCTTTACTTTCCCCCAACTTAAGTCGTGTACCCATTAGAGGTGGACTCAGAGGCGCTCTAAATATCCCGAAGTTCAAAATTCCAGACTTCACCGAGATTGGAATCAAGGACCCTAGGTTTGGAAGCCAAGCGATTTACCACTCAGCCACCGCCCCCCCCCCCCCCCCCTCTTCCGATTTGGTCGTACATAAATAATGAAAATTGTTATTTAAAAAATATTTCAAATTTTAAAGAAATGTGTCTTTCTTTTCTTTTCAGGCCCTACGCACCCCTCCCGGCAAGACGATTCGGCCCACAGAACCAGTTTGACGACAAGCGGCGGCTCATCCCTGTACCGGAAGAGGAAGGCAGCGCTGACGAAGGGAGACAATCTCAGGAGGACCTCTTCAACTTCCCTTCCTTCGACTACGGCAGCGGTGGCAACTTGGCGGACAACGGCTTGGGGGACGGTAACCTCGGCGACGCCGATGGCGAAGGGGAGTGCGACGGAGACTCGGAGCAGGCGCTGGCTTCAGCGTCCTCTCTACGCCACATGCGCCAGCCTGGGTACATGAAAGGGAAACAGAGGAGCCACTCCAATTCGGGAACCTGAAGGCGGCGTCGAAGCATATGATTGCAGAAAACAAAAACAACAATATTCAGAAAACTCTCTACCACATTATCCCGTTGTTTCTCTGTATTATATAAATAAAAATACGACATGTGTGTGTGTATGCGTGTGTGTGCATGTAAGCCGAAACATCAACCAAATCACATCCTCTTCCCAAATTGATATTTCCTATTATTATACATATACGTTTTTAAACACTTGAACTTTGATGACCGAAAGTAGCCCGCGTGCCATAGTTTGTAAACCACTGCCCCAAACCAAAGTCAAGAGTAATTTGTAAATAATTGAATTATGATATCTACAGGAATCAACTTTTTAAAAATATTTATTAACGATTTGTCTGGCATAATATTTAAATCGAGATCTTGTTTTAACCCATTCTATGTGAGTGTAGAGCTATGTACGGATACAGTTTATGATATAGATAATTCTACCGTAACTCTGATAGATCTAGATACACGCGTTGGACGTAATCATCTTCTTCTGTAAAGTCTGTATTTTATAAGATAAGATTTATAAGATAGTATTGTTCTGAGGGACCACAGTCAGAGATGAGATGATGTACAGCCGTGTTTCCCAAACTGGGGCACGCGTACCCCCAGGGGTACGGGAAGACTTTTGAGAGGGGTACGCGTTGCACCTTATTAACTATGCTGATTTTTTTAAAATATTCATTTATCATCGTTTGTCAATTAATAAAATGGGGTGGGAGGGTGCAAAGGGTATTCAGCATTACAAAAATTATTAAAAAGGTACACATTGGTCAAAAGTTTGGAAAACAATGGTGTAAAACCTTTTTTTTGTTACAAATAAGTTTGTTCGCTTGTTATTGAGATCGTCTGTTCAACTGTTACCAAATCCCACGAGTAACTTCCCTTATCCACTTCTGTACGTATTGTTAATGTATTGATATGTTTGTTTTTTCCCGCCCTTTTTGTTTCTGGGTCGCTCACCAATAGCTATCTCATGACACCACAAATACTTTTTCAGAGGATGGAATACTTTATTGGATTTGTTATTGTTTGAATCGCATGCCATTGACAAGTTATATTAAGATGGCTGGTGTAATTATATTCTTTTCTTTTCTTTTTGTACCTCAATTTTTTTCTCCTTTATTCTCTCTCTCTCTCTCTTTTCTTCCTCTCTTCTTCTCTTTTTTAATCTTTTTTCTCTTTCTCTCAATTCCCCCCCCTCTCTCTCTCTCTTTCACTTTCTCACTCTTTCGCATTTAATCTCTTTTGCTCTTCTTACCCCTCTATTATCCCTCTTACACTCATTCTTGCTTTCTCTCTTTTAGCTTTTTCTCTTACTCACTCTTTCTCTCTCTATCTCACAATTACAAAAAATGTTTTTCGGGTCAATGTATTTTCAAGTAACCTCTAAAATATGTATGTCCTAAATGGGAAGAACCTAAAAAAATATTTTGGTTTAAAATTCATTTCAATTAATTCAAATTAGGCTTCTATATTTTATTCAAACATTTGTGTAAAAAGATTCCACAATTCTTAGTGGTCAAGTGTAGAGCTTAAAGATTCTTAATTATCAGCAGATTTGTAAGTTTTTTAATGTGAATTAAAAGACTTGAAAGGACAGATGCCTAATTCAATATTATAAGAATAAAGTTTAGTTTCAAAGATGCTTATTAACTATTTGGAGACCTTATCGGTAGCCTGTGCACCAAAGACGCTTGCCTAATTACTCGTTAAAATGGTTCGCTTTGTATAGTTATTGTAGAGTCGAAATAAACTAATTTGTTTACATTGAAATGACCTCGTAAAACTTATTGAATGTTTATCTAAGCTTAAGTCAAAACTTTATTCAAAATGAATTTAGTGACTTTATCTGCACATGTAATAGAAATAAATTATAAATTTATGCTATCTCATAAACCACATCTGAAAAGTTTAAAAGTCAAAGGGAGGACACCGAGACTATTGGCATGTTAAACATTTTCATTATTTGTTCCCCTTTGATATTTTCACAACTATTATATTATGTAATATATGTGAACAAAAGTATTTTACATATTTTTCTAATGTATAAAAAAAATGTAAGATATTTATTGTTTGTCACCATAGACAGAAACATATGCTTTACAGATTTAAAAATTTGGTAGTCCCTCATTTAAATATTTAAATATTAATAGTGATTGATATTTGATAGTGAAACACAGCACAACTGTTTAAAATTATTTATAACAGATAACAATAACTACATCAATGTCAATACATATTTTAAATTTTATTTTTTCTAATGACCAAAGTCCGTCCATACCGGATGTAGACAATGAGAAGCTTTTAATTCTTATCAATATTTTAAATTTAATTTATGAGGAAAGCGTAAAATAAAATGACTGAACCTCAACATCACATCAAATCTATATATATAATTCTCTTCTTCCCTCAACAGTTTAAACGAGTAGTAAGGAGTAAAGGAAAGATCACTCTGCGGATAGTCCACTAGAAAACAAGAGAGGGGAGGGGGGAGAACACGTAGTCACAACATAACAGGGCAGGACCGTTGCAATAGCACTCTTTTTTTTTTATTTATTTCTACCTCACGTTAAAAAAAAGGGGGGGGGGAGTAAACTTCTTTGTAGTAACTATCGAGGCGACAGAGCACGCTCAAGAGTTTGGACACAATGGAAAGATCACTCTTTTATTTTTGCAACTCGGACGGAGGGAGTTATGCTAGGTAATTTAAGAGTGAACAAAAAAAAAAAAACAATTTTCGTCTGTATATTTCAGGAGATTGGTATAAGTTTTCAAAAGATTTTAATAATTTCCGGATATTTCCAGGACTTTTTCGTATATTTTGCAATTTCGGGAGATTTCCACGACCTCCTGTTAAATCGACAGGAGGCCGCTGGAAATCTGTTATAAGTTATAAAATGGTTTAATTTAATAATTTATACATCTAAAATTAGCGCGGGTCCCATAAAAGTGCTGGGCCCACTGCGGTCGCTTAGGTTGCAGTGGCCTAAGGTTGGCCATGCAAAATAGCAGCGTATGCTATCTCGCCGGTCGACTAGTAACATCTTAATTCTCTAGATGAAATCCTATAGCGTTATAAAAATATTGTGCGCTCGATCGTTCATTGTCGCGTAGTGCTATTCAAGCATTGAAAATATCAAGGGATTACTTTTTGTTTTTAGGTCAGTCACTTTTAACTTTGAATAGAATAGAGTCTCAGTTTAGATATAAACGTGTCGTTCTAGTGGAAGCTAATTTTCATGACATTATCTCTTAATAGCTTTCGAACTCTTGTTATGTAGAAATTGGGTGGGGGAACACGGATTCTGAAAAGGGTTCTTACGACTTTCATGGAAATTTGACAGTTTATGTGTAAATTTATTGGGCGGGGGGGGGGGAAGGAATTAGTAGCTAATTGGCCTCACAGTAAAGACTTTAGTTTGACCGTTATAATTTTTTTCAAATTATAATCATCTTAAAATTACATTTGGCTGAACATTGCTCAGTGGGAATTTCCGCAATCACCTCAAATGTTTCATTGATTTAATAAAAAGTTAAATGAAAAAAAAAATAGGCTTGCGTTTTGAATTCCGTCTTATGTAGAAATGAGCTGTTAAAGAACTTGATTGGACTAGGTCACTGGAAATACTTGTGTAATATTGAAGCATTATAAGAAAGACATATAATGTGAAGTTATAGGCCACTACCAGCTCCGAAAATAAGGAAAATAATTTATTTTTTTTAAATGTTCGTCTCTTGTTTTTGCATAAGCTAAAGCTAAAGTCAGTGAAGCTTCTGAATGTCGAAAATTTGCGATTTGTTACAAATTACATATGACTAGCTTTCTCTCTCTCTCTCTCTCTCTCTCTCTCTCCCCTCTCTCTCTCTCTCTCTATTTGTCTATATAGGTCTATGTTATATTAATTTACAACTTTTTTTTTAAAGGAAAAGAAAGATGCGATATTTGTAAAGTTTTAATTCCTAATTTCTCCTCTGTATTTCAAATGTTATTTACATTTCTGTCATGTCAAAAGAATTGATGACACTATTATTGTCCTATTGTACATAAATGACGTAGATGTACTGATGTATTCATCAATTGATGTCATGTCATTGTTTTTATTGTTATCGTAATACAACACAGTGCCACTCCATGTCGCCTATGTCCCTGCACTGCTTTCGAAACACAAGATGGCGTACAGCTGACATCATTTCCTCGACTCGCCTTCAAAAAGCTTCAGGCGCTTAAAACCAAAACCAAAATTTAAAAAGCAAACTGTAGCTAGATTGTCTGTTATAAAGTATTTTGTTCTTATATATGAAACGATGTAAACATTTTCTCCTAACAAGGCAACATCAGATTGAAGTGATGTATGTTAGACCAGTGTTTCCCAAACTGTGTTCCCGCAACACCAGAAGACTGAATAGGTGTTCCACAAATAATTAACTAGCAACCCACTACGCGAATTAATCTCTCTAAAAAAATAAGCAAAGTGTTCAGCTAAATACTCAGAATGTGGTAAGTGTTCCGTTAAGGAAACCGTTTGGGAACCACTGGTCTAGTCACATGGTCCGGGTATGTTCGCAATGCGTACACCTAATTAAGCGGATGTTCGTGTTCAGTATAACATTTAAACAAATAGACACAGCTAAGTGTAGTTATAGCTTACCTCCCCCCCTCCCTCCCCCCCCCCCAATACTTTTAAAACTCTACTATTCATTATCCTATAACTATATCTGCTTACTTACTAATACTTACATAGCTTTGCTTTAATGCATATTAACGTACACTTCTCATAACTAACACAAATAAAATTAAAGTTCTATCATAATGAATGATTACTAAAAGAAAATAATGGAAAAAAATGAACCAATTTGTTCACATTTTCATAGTGTAAATTAAAAAAAAAATGTTTTTTTTTTTAAATAAATTGTATATAGTCTAATGTTTTTCCGCCACTATTATAGCATGTAATTGTTTTACAATCATCAATTTCATGATCTTATTGTTCTATTGTTTGGAAACTAATGGACTTTTATGGGAAATGTGTGGCTTATAATTTGAAGGAACATCTGAAATGTATAAAAATAAGTTTTAATAAGTGTGTACATTTTCGTGTTTCTACAAAATTGATTGTAATAATCCACTGTAAACAAAACCAATCGTCACAGTAAGCCGGACACTTGCATGTGGTCAGGGTAAACCAATAGCTTGTTGCCACAACATACGTCTGACGTACAGACATGTGAAGTCACAACATGTGGGTAGTGAAGACCAATAGCCACGTCACAGGTCTGTCAGTGTTGCGGCCTATTGTGACCATCGGTCTCGCTCTAAATCGCTGGACCACCACCTTAGTGGGGTGGGAAAGGTGGATAGGATGAAATTAAAGACATTTTGACATTTTTTAACAAATATTTTTCCAACGATCAATTGTATTTCTGGTCTGTTATTAAAGTGACAACACTCTGTCCAGGCCCAGATTTAAGTATTTAGAGGCCCCTACACTTTTTAGAAAGCTTTAATAAAAATCCACTTATCAATTTTAAAAAATAATTATAATATCTAAAAACCATGCCATATTATGAAAGAAACAAAATTGTAAATTAAATTTAATTTTGCTTCGCTAAAAAAATAAACATTTAATATTTATATTTTAATACAAAAAATGTATTTGGTTTATCTTAAGTATATTACGAGTATACAAGCACACTATAAGCGGACACTTTTAAACCACAACAGCGTTGCCGGCTATGAGATTTAAAAACACATACATGTTTTGACCCGTCGAAATTTAGGATTTTTTCTATTTTGTATGGGTACCTCGTGGGGTGCCCCACCGGCACTCTTCTGTATAGATATTTGTTCCAATGATTTCTGTGTTATACAAGGTGTGAGACGACCAGCATAATTTCCTTTCACGTCTCCTCTTTATATTTTATATCAGTTGTGACACTGTTATGTGTTGTTCAAGTCACGTTACTGACCTATATCGTGTGACACTATATCAGTATGTTATCCACTTCCTGCTGTTTGTTGTACTACGGGGTAAAAAAAAAAAAGAAAAAGAAAATCGAGAAAAAAACAACACAAAGTATCGATATTAAAATATGTATCGATATTAAAAGAAATATCGATATGTTTAAAGTTAAATAAAACACGTTATTGGAGACAATCTGTTGTTGTTGTTGTTTTATTTTGTATTGACTTTCTGTTTTTCGATGTTGTCACGTCTTTATTTTGAAAATTAGTATGATCGTCCCAAATTACATGACATTTGCAAATTCGGAGGTGCCTCTATGTGTCTTTTTGAAGATAGACAGAGTAGAAAATATTTTCCTTGAGTTTAATTGAGACCAGTCGTCATAGAAGGCCTGAACACTGACCTGCAACGTCACAACCTGTGGGCTGTCTAGACCACTAGCTCTTTACCAAACTTGACCCAGCACCGGTCCGCAAAGAACGAGTTCACCTCTGCCCCGGAAAGGCATCCAAATCAACTCCGGCGTAATGTTGGTCTCACTGGAAGAGGAAGAAAGGAAGAATCCATGTGGCCACTGTCCCTTTCTGCTGACACCCCTTGCTGAAGCTTGGTTTCGCATCTGCTTCTTGATGTCACATTGTGTAGTCCTTTTGTACAAGTTTCATTGTGTTGTTGTATGTCTGCCGGTTTGTTTGTTTTTGTCTGTAATTGAAATTTGAAAATGAACTTCACCTTGTGTTGGTCATTTATTCAATTCAGTGCCAACCCACTACATATGTGTGGATTAAAACAAAGCTTATAAAGGCGATTTGAATCAGCTTCAAAGGATGGGTGAAGTCAGCATTTATTACACTCAATAACGTATTATCTCAAGGCTTAAAGTGGCGCGGCCCAAATTCCAGAAATTATGATTAACAAATAAAGATAAAGTGAAAGATGACCGTCAGGAGATAATTTATCAGCGGCATGATCATAAGTATTCTAAATCGTTCTCATCTTTCAAGAGATCTCCTTTACTTCCAACACACCTTGGGCTTAGATTTTAGATCATTACGTTATGCCGTATGCGTCGGACAGTACTGACATCCCTATGCGTAGGACAGTACTGATATCCCTATGCGTAGGACAGTACTGATATCCCTATGCGTAGGACAGTACTGATATCCCTATGCGTAGGACAGTACTGACATCCCTATGCGTAGGACAGTACTGACATCCCTATGCGTAGAACAGTACTGACATCCCTATGCGTAGGACAGTACTGACATCCCTATGCGTAGGACAGTACTGACATCCCTATGCGTAGGACAGTACTGACATCCCTATGCGTAGGACAGTACTGACATCCCTATGCGTAGGACAGTACTGACATCCCTATGCGTAGGACAGTACTGACATTACTATGCGTAGGACAGTACTGACATCCCTATGCGTAGGACAGTACTGACATCCCTATGCGTAGGACAGTACTGACATCCCTATGCGTAGGACAGTACTGATATCCCTATGCGTAGGACAGTACTGACATCCCTATGCGTAGGACAGTACTGACATCCCTATGCGTAGAACAGTACTGACATCCCTATGGGTAGGACAGTACTGACATCCCTATGCGTAGCATAGTACTGACATCCCTATGCGTAGGACAGTACTGACATCCCTATGCGTAGGACAGTAGGCATCCCTATGCGTAGGACAGTACTGATATCCCTATGTGTAGGACAGTACTGACATCCCTATGGGTAGGACAGTACTGAAATCCCTATGCGTAGGACAGTACTGACATCCCTATGGGTAGGACAGTACTGACATCCCTATGCGTAGGACAGTACTGACATCCCTATGCGTAGGACAGTACTGACATCCCTATGCGTAGGACAGTACTGGCATCCCTATGCGTAGGACAGTACTGGCATCCCTATGCGTAGGACAGTACTGACATCCCTATGCGTAGGACAGTACTGACATCCCTATGCGTAGGACAGTACTGACATCCCTATGCGTAGCCTATGCGTAGGACAGTACTGACATCCCTATGCGTAGGACAGTACTGACATCCCTATGCGTAGGACAGTACTGGCATCCCTATGCGTAGGACAGTACTGGCATCCCGTACATCAAAAAGAAGCAATATAATTAAATCGTATATACACACCTAGTTTTACAATATATTAACTTATTTGCATATATACTATTAGATTTCTCAACTAGAAGAGGGGGAGTGCGAACACTCTAAACATTATAATGACATGTCAAAAATATCAGCAAAAAAGCATTGTAAATAAACATATTTATATATATATATGTTGAAATGAATGCTTAAAGTCTCAATTTCACAATTACATAATGACTAGAAAATATTTAATTGGGGATGAAATTACACCCTAAAAATGGACTAGAGAAAAACGACGAAAAACTATAAAGAACAAACAAGCAAACAAACAAAAGTCTAGTCTCTAATAATAAACATTTAAATAACAGAAAAACAAGTCACAACTGTTCAATGTATGATAAACTACAGGTAAACATCAGATAAACTACAAGTAAACACCAGATAAACTACAAGTAAACACCAGATAAACTGCAGGTAAACTTTAGATAAACTACAGGTAAACACCAGATAAACTACAAGTAAACACCAGATAAACTACAGGTAAACTTTAGATAAACTACAGGTAAACACGAGATAAATTACAGGTAATCCATTACATAAACTACAGGTAAACCTCAGATAAACTACACACCAGCAGCAACTAAACTAAAGGTAAACATAAGATAAATTACTGGTAGACATCAGAAAAACTACATGTAAACATTAGATAAACTACAGACTAACATCACCTAAACTAATGGTAAACATCAGATAAACTACAGATAAACATCAGATAAACTAAAGATAAACATCAGATAAACTACAGGTGAACACAGATAAACTACAGGTGAACATCAGATAAACTACAGGTGAACACAGATAAACTACAGGTGAACATCAGATAAACTACAGGTGAACACAGATAAACTACAGATAAACATCAGATAAACTACAGGTGAACATCAGATAAACTACAGGGGAACACAGATAAACTACAGATAAACATCAGATAAACTACAGGTAAACATCAGATAAACTGCAGGTAAACCCCAGATAAACTACAGATAAACATCAGATAAACTACAGATAAACATCAGATAAACTACAGATAAACATCAGATAAACATCAGATAAACTACAGTTGAACACAGATAAACTACAGGTGAACATCAGATAAAATACAGATAAACATCAGATAAACTACAAGTAAACATCAGATAAACTACAAGTAAACATCAGATAAACTACAAGTAAACATCAGATCAACTACAGGTGTACACAGATAAACTACAGATAAACATCAGATAAACTACAGATAAACTACAGATAAACATCAGATAAACTACAGATAAACATCAGATAAACTACAGGTGAACACAGATAAACTACAGATAAACATCAGATAAACTACAGGTGAACACAGATAAACTACAGATAAACATCAGATAAACTACAGATAAACTACAGATAAACATCAGATAAACTACAGATAAACATCAGATAAACTACAGGTGAACACAGATAAACTACAGATAAACATCAGATAAACTACAGATAAACATCAGATAAACTACAGGTGAACACAGATAAACTACAGATAAACATCAGATAAACTAGAGGTGAACACAGATAAACTACAGATAAACATCAGATAAACTACAGTTAAACATCAGATAAACTACAGGTAAACATCAGATAAACTTCAGGTGAACACAGATAAACTACAGATAAACATCAGAAAACTACAGGTGAACACAGATAAACATCAGATAAACTACAGGTGAACACAGATAAACTACAGATAAACATCAGATAAACTACAGATAAACATCAGATAAACTACAAGTAAACATCAGATAAACTACAAGTAAACATCAGATAAACTACAGGTGAACACAGATAAACTACAGATAAACATCAGATAAACTACAGATAAACTACAGATAAACATCAGATAAACTACAGATAAACATCAGATAAACTACAGGTGAACACAGATAAACTACAGATAAACATCAGATAAACTACAGGTAAACATCAGATAAACTACAGGTAAACATCAGATAAAGTTTAGGTGAACACAGATAAACTACAGATAAACATCAGATAAAACTACTGGTGAACACAGATAAACATCAGATAAACTACAGGTGAACACAGATAAACTACATATAAACTACAGATAAACATCAGATAAACTACAGATAAACTACAGATAAACATCAGATAAACTACAGATAAACATCAGATAAACCACAGGTTATTAATAGAGAAACTGCAGATAAACATTAGATAAATTAGATGTAAATAATGGATAAACTACATGTAAACATCAGATAAATTACAGGTAAACCCCAGATAAAGTACTGGTAAACGCCAGATAAACTACAGGTAAACATCAGATAAATTACAGGTAAACCCCAGATAAAGTACTGGTAAACGCCAGATAAATTACAGGTAAATGTCAGATAAATTACAGGTAAACAGGTAAACTAAATACAAACAACACATGAGAGAAACCACTGACAAACAGATAAACAGACAAGCATTAGATAAGCTACTGAGAAAATTTTAGTTTGGGTGATATTGCTCCAGATTTCGAAATATTGAAAGATACTACTCTAGACTAGAATAATAGATCTAGTTAATGATATAGAGATGAATCATTTTAGTTTGGTGATACAAATAGTCATTTCAATAATTGATACAGCTTTACACGCGTACAGTTTATAAATAGAACAAAGGGACAGAACCATTTAAATATTTAAAATTTGTTAATACATTTAGTTACGTCCCATTCACGTCGAAATTTATTTATTGATCTACGTACCTTTGTACTCCCTGTGTGGCAACGTCAATTAAGAATTCAACAAATACAACTCAAACAAAGTGTCTAGTCACCCTAGTGATTCCTAAAATGGTCTATATAGACCCCCAGGGGTCTACGAAGACTTCCAAGGGTTCTACAAGACAAAAAAAGTTTGGGAACCACTGGTCTACATTAAACTATAACTTACACTATGAACTTACCACTACTTTATAGATATTGACAATGTCTTCAAATCCGAAGATTTAGGATGAGTGTAAAGAAGATCACTTTTGGCATGCGGTCATCTCCCATACGGGATAGATGTCCAGCCCAGTGCAGCTTTCAAATGGTATGTGGTACTCTTTTACTCTCCACACCTGCCTCTAGCAGAACATGGTTATTTGTCTGGTCATCTTGCCAGCGTATGCCTTTATGGACCGGACGCACCTTTTAATGGAAGCGATCCAGGAACCCTAGATACCTACTATAGATCACCCAGGTCTCACATCAGTACGGTAGTGTAGTGAGAGCCACTGTATAGTAGGCAATGATTTTCGTTGGTAAGTGGAGAATGGCTCAGTGCCTAGCCTAACAAGTCGGCATTCCTCTGTGGAGGGTCGAGTTCGAGAAGTAAAGCAACCCCTTTCAGACCTTACCATCTATTAGGGTAGATGATTAAAAAGGTGATCTGTTTCTATGGCTGACAGTTAATTTGTTCCCGTCATTTCATCCCCAGTCACTTCATCCCCCGGTCACTTTATCCCCGGTCACTTCATCCCCTGGTCATTTCATCCCCTGGTTATGTCATCCCCCAGTCATTTCATCCCCCGGTCACTTCATCTCTGGTCATTTCATTTCCTGGTCATTTCATCCCCCGGTCATTTCATCCCCCAGTCATTTCATCCCCCGGTCACTTCATCTCCGGTCACTTCATCCCCTGGTCATTTCATCCCATGGTCATTTCATCCCCTGGTAATTTCATCCCCCAGTCATTTCATCCCCCGGTCACTTCATCCCTTGGTCATTTCATCCCTTGGTCATTTCATCCCCTGGTCATTTCATCCCCCAGTCATTTCATCCCCCGGTCACTTTATCCCCGGTCACTTCATCCCCTGGTAATTTCATCCCCTGGTTATGTCATCCCCCGGTCATTTCATCCCCGGTCATTTCATCCCCTGGTCATTGCATCCCCAGTCAACGGTTAATTGGACTGCCATGAGGTCAGTACAACAACCAGCTGCCCTTTACCAATGTCAGGTACCAATTACAGTTTGTTGGACTCTGGGACATCTTGAAATTTCCCCCAAAATTCAATATCCAAGCATTCACTGAGATTCAATCCCGAGAACCATATGTCTGGAAGCTAAGCACTTTATCGCTCAACCACCACTCCGCGACAACCTTTATATGTTGACTCAAATATCATTCCATTTTGTGTTTCCATCCAACATTTCTCTAAAGAATTCCACTTTCTAATCGATTTGCGCGTATCAAATTTATTTCAAAACGATTTGTAATACTTTTTTAAATGTAACTATTAGCACCATTAAGCATGGTCACTCTACGCTAAACAAACTTTCTGGGGAGAAGTTGGAAATGATACAAAAGTTTTGAAAATGTCTTGATACAAAGTAATTGTAAATTTAAAGAAAAGCATCTTGAGTTTTTCCTTTCACAGAAGTTATTGATTTGCTCATCGTATTGATTTCAGTCTTTCAGTACTCGTGTGGTGCTAGATACTGGATCTAGTTACTTCCACAGCGTCCATGTTCACGCTTTTATAGTCATTTGTCAAATGACCAAGTTTAAGTTTATTGGGGTTTTAATAGTTTTATTTTTCTTTATAGTTCTTTTCCGCTTCTTGGATTGATTTTTTGACGAATTATTACATGTATTTACATGTATATCCACTTTGAAAATTGATTGCATAAAAACATCACAAATAGTCATGCATGTCTTCTTGACAGTTATTAATGTCAGGAGATATGTCTAATGGCATTATTAACTACTGTTCATCAAATGCCAGGTATGAGACATTACAGAACTCATATATGGCGGTGGTAAGCCGGTCGCTCTGATTATTTGTCGACTGTTAAAATCTTCCATTGACATCAAAAGTGTGAGAATTCTAATTGTGTGTACTTTGCTTGCTTATATAGACTGTAATGTAATTGTGGTTCCCGGTCATTTCATCCCCGGTCACTTCATCCCCGGTCACTTCATTCCCGTTCACTTCAACCCCGGTCATTTCATCCCCGGTCACTTCATCTCCGGTCACTTCAACCCCGGTCACTTCAACCCCCCGGTCATTTCATCCTCTAATCCAGGGCTGGCGAACCTTTTTCAGTCCGAGTGCCAATTAATTTCAATTTAAAAACAATGAAGATTGTTGCGTGCCCAGTAGGTCTTCTAGTGACGCACTATATAAAAGAAGTGCTACAACCAGTAAGTCAACTGCATGTATAAAAACAACTTAGTAACAATATTACTTGTTTATTCAATTTTATTATCCTGACCTACAGATTTGAAGTCTTAGGGCAGGTCACTCAGTGCGACTTCTGCTGTTGTGTGGTAGACGATAACAGTTTGATATCTGGTGTATACCGTGTATTCTTCAAAGTTACACACGCCGCACTTAGTTCAAGCAATTTCTGGCATCTGATTTAATATAATTCATTGTAGAAAATAAAGATTCGCATGAGTAAGTAGACGAGAAAATTGACAGAATGGATGTTGCTACTTTTATCAGAGTATTAAAAGTTTTAGGCTGGTCATTCCAAACTTGAAGAATATCATTTTCTGCTAATATCTGAGGTTCTAATGATCCATTTAACCGTTCACGTTCAATTAATTCAAGTCGTATTCGTAAGTAAATACATTTCTGTCTCCAAATTGCTCTGGACTGAAACTCAACAAGTTGCATTTCAAAGTCGTGTAATCCCATCCAAGAAAACATGGTCAAATCCATTGTTTTAAAATCTACTGTATCTGGATATTTTATAAATTAGGAGGTGTTCTCAAATTTTCGAAATTGTTCAAAACGCAGTGAAAATTGTTCAGCAGTTGTGTCAATCATCTCTAAAAACAATCTTTTCTGATAATCTTTGCCGGTAGTATCATGAACTTTTAAATCATCATAAAATTTCTTCAGTTTGTTAAAATATTTAAATTCTTCTCTATGTCACGTTTGTAAATCTTCAACTTTTTCTCAAATGCTGTCAAGATGTCAAATGCCTGATCGACAGATTTTCCGAAACCTTGCAACTTCGTATTAAGTTCATTTAAATGTGATGAAAAATTGGTAAAAAACATTAGTCTGATAAGCCAGTCAACATTTTTTAATTCTGAGCAATTTTGTTTGTTATCATCCATACAGATTCGAATTTCATCAAGGGATTCCACAAACCGTTCCAGAACGTGACCTCGGCTTAGCCAACGTACGTTGTTGTCCATTAATAAGCCAGAGTAACTGGACTGAACTTCAATTAGCAGCTGTTCAATTTTTCTCTTATTCAAAGCAGGGGCAGTAATGAAGTTTACGGTTTTTGTTACACATTTCATAATGTCTTCAAGTTCCTTTAAGCCGTTTTTTGAACATAGGGCTTGGTGGAGCACAATGCAGTGAAAAGTTATTAGTGGGTGTCCAACATGTCCTGTAAACAAAGTAACGAAACCTGCATCTTTTCCAGTCATACTTGGAGCACCATCAGTTGTAACAGAAACTTTTTTTTTGAGATCTACACCTGCATTTCTGAGTTCAGTCACAACAGTTTGACATTATATCTGCACTTGTTGTCGTTGGTAAAGTTGCTAATTTTATTAGTTCTTCGTGTATTTCATTTCCTTTGCTATATTTGGCAATGATGGCCAGTCTAGCGGACGATATCACATCAATACTTTCATCAAGGCAAATAGAATAGGCTTGACATGCATTAATATCCTTCTTTACTTGTTCTTGAATATTAACGTGCAATTTCATGACTCTTGCTTTAACCGTGTTTCGGCTTATTGGCAAATCCTTTATTCTCTGAATGACTTTATCCTTGTTTTGAAAGTCTTCAAACAAATAAGACGCACATTCTAACATTGCTTCCTTGATATAATCACCGTCACTTAAAGGTTTTCCATGCTTAGCTATAATTTTGAAACTTCAAAACTTGCAGCCACTAAGCTAGAAGAACTTTTAACAAAGTTTACAAAAGAACTGGATTGTGAAATCGCTTTCTTTAACTCACGCGATATATGTTCTTTTTGCTCATCCTCGCTTTTGCCTCAAAGCCAGCTGTGATTGGACTCATAATGACGTTTTACTGATGATGTCCGACAAACAACACTTTCCAAACACATGGCACATAAGGCTTCTTGTTTTCTCTGTGAATCATTCCATATCTTTCAGTCCACCACTCTTGAAAAGGTCTACCACTTCCTTCTTCTTCTTTAAGTTTTCTTTTTTTTATTTTTGAGAATGACATGTTATGGTAATTATTCTGATAAAAATTTATTGATGGCAACGCTAGCAATCGATCTAAGACCGACACGTTTTAAACATCAACAAAATGGCGGAAGCTAAGGAGCTCTCGTTCAAATACGAGATTTGTCTTGAAAAAAAATTATTATGCCCTATGCTCCCCAAATGAAACAGTCATATAAAAAAAAGTATATGGAATATGATCCACTAGCGCTTCTTCCATATTATTTACAGTTCTCGGAAATAATTGAACGTTATTAATTATGGTAAATTGAGATATCCGTGATTTAAAAAAAAACAACACACTTCTTAATATCATCGTCGTCGCGTGCCACACAAAATCGTTTCGCGTGCCACCTTGGGCACGCGTGCCATAGGTTCGCCAGCCCTGCTCTAATCCATCAAATAATAATTGTAAAAATTATAAAATTAACAGTATTTTATATATTTATTTTTATTTACATGACAATAAGCATTAACATTAATAAATAAGAATATAGTAAAATGTCATTAAAACTATAAATAATTAGCATCTATAGATATAGAGCTAATGTAAAAATTGTTTTTTTGCGTGTTAATTGAAGTCAATAAGATAGGCTATTGATAAAGGTACAGAAGACGATTCTCCGATTCGTATTGCTGTACATCATTTGTAATTTCTTGGCCAGAGTTGCGTTTTACTTGCAGTCAGCGTTTCTAGAACAAATAAAACGTTCTATCGGGGTTGGAAATGATAGGACAAGAAAGATTGATAAATAAAGTGAAAGATGGCTTTCAGGAGATAAGTTCTCAGCGGCAAGATCAGAAGTATTCTAGTCGTTCTCATCTCTCCAAAGATTTCCACTACTTTCACCACACCTTGGCCTTTCATGATAAATAATGAGCGCAGAGCGACCTTATCATAATTAATAATAATAATAATTGTATTTATAAAGCGCTGTGAACAGAACAAAATGTAGGCTCAAGGTGATGTTACAACATTACAAACACAAACACGACAGCTAAAATGACAGTTAATCTAAAAAAGTTCTAAACAGGGAGGTCTTAATGTTCTCCTTAAAAGTGGTGTAGCATGTTGTCTATCTGAGATCAATGGGGAGTGAGTTGCAAACCTTTGGTCCGTGCACTGCAAAATCCCGCAGACCGTAGCTTTTGAGGGAGAAACGTGGCACCACTTAAAGCGTTGAGTCCATTGTACGCAGGGCTCTCTGAGGAGCATATGGAGTGATCAAATCTCTTACGTACAGGGGCATTTTTTAGGTGTAGATACACTGATGGCAAAGTGTGGACACCTTGTAGTCGATTCTCGCTTTCTTATAGCTCTCAAAAGATTTACCCTACTTCCAAATATTTAATTGGGGATAGAGTATAGAATAGTATTGTGTATATGACCAGTCACCTGGATACTCTAACTCTAAATCTTAATTCTTGTATCTCACGTGAACAAATACCGAAATAGTAAATCTAAAATAACAATTATTTAAAGACAAACATAATATAATATCCACCGAGTATCGAACCCGTTGCTTACGGGTCGAAAGCTCAGGTCGCATCATGTTGTCATATTTATACGCGATGCCGCCAGAAAATTTAGATAATAGAGAAAATTTGTCTATTTGGACGGATAAATTCTTCATTGTCGTTGGATTTCGACGGAATCTGTCAAGATCTTCACCCGCAATGTCCGCCACATTGATGACTTTAAAGATGTGAGAAATGACAGAGAGGTCAAAGGTCACCCGAGTCTCAGACTGAGTACATAAATCGTGGTTTGAGTAGGAAAGATCGACAGATCAAAGTTTTGGATAGATCTGTCATTCTCGGGGGGGGGGGGGGGGATGTCGAGAAGGGAACTCACATTTAATGTCTTAATTATTTGATTTCTACATTGACCGCTAATCTTTGACCCCCCTCAGTATGACTAGGTCACGTCATAAAGACAGGCATGGGGTCGGTCAGGGTGAGCTTGATGAAGGCAGAAATTTGTAGATTTTTGTGTCTACTGTCAGTATCTGTCAGAGTGTCTGTCAGTGTCGGACAATTATGATGTGAATTGATGCATCTTGTTGTTTACAATAACTCTATTCAAACCACTTTCCCATGGAGGGTGGACGCTGATCTCGAATACTGCTCTAACGATTTTCCTAGATATTTAACACTTGATGTATATAGCTGAGAAAAGAATTACTAGCTCGTTGGCCACTTGGGGAAAATTCTAGTTTAACGTTATTTTTTTTTATTTTAAGTGAAAAATAAATAAAAGTAAATTTGTCTAGAGACTTACAAATCTATCTAGGTCTAGAACCAACATGGTGTAGTTAGCCGTATTACCGTCGCAGAGTGGAGATTGTAAAAAGGGGTCGCCGAGCTTAAAAGGTTTAGAACCCCTGGTCTAGGCAGATGTTGGACTGTTGCCTGGTCTCTCCTAGGCAACGGGGACGGATAGGGGGGAGGGGGTCCGTGGTTCGAGTCTTCCTTGCAGCTTATCTATGTTTCACCATTTCTTCACCTTCTTCTCACAATAATCTTGGTACCTTAGTGCTGTTTTTGTATGTTACAGGTCATGTTTGGGCTACGAGTAAATTACTAATCATATTTTTTTTTTGAGGGAACATGCAAAATGAACATGTCAATACGATGTAACCTTATTGGAAGATTGCTTGTTACCTAATTGGAACATTGCTTGTTACCTTATTGGAACATTGCTTGTTACCTAATTGGAACATTGCTTGTTACCTTATTGGAACATTGCTTGTTACCTAATTGGAACATTGCTTGTTACCTTATTGGAACATTGCTTGTTACCTAATTGGAACATTGCTTGTTACCTTATTGGAACATTGCTTGTTACCTAATTGGAACATTGCTTGTTACCTTATTGGAACATTGCTTGTTACCTTATTGGAACATTGCTTGTTACCTAATTGGAACATTGCTTGTTACCTTATTGGAACATTGCTTGTTACCTAATTGGAACATTGCTTGTTACCTTATTGGAACATTGCTTGTTACCTAATTGACCACTGTTACGTCCACTTGCTGCAGAGCCCTAACCCAAGTATCCTTACACCAGCACAACACGTGAATATGTATTTCTTTCGGACAAGATTTATCTTTGATAAGGCTCATGGGTTATTTAAGATATGGGACTCCTTAGAATCATCATAAGGGAATTGTTTTCCATTTCTCTTATCTTCTCTTATATAATACAGACGTGACTTTAAAAAAGACGATGATTACGTCCTACGCGACATGCATCTAGCAAGAATGATTGAAAATATCACTGTAACCATTTTTTACCCCCCCCCCCTTTTTTTTCCAAAAAAAAATAAAAAATTCACACACACATGCCCGAAACAACTGGGGACTCTAAGCTATAGTGTGTGTTTCGTATCGGTCAATTCAGCACTGATTTCTATATAAGTTTATACTAAGTAGTGATATGAATTCTGCCTCCCAATTTGAAGCTCTCAGGTAGAGTTGAGCCATAGGCTCTTGAAACTCAAAAGCGAACGAGATCTCCCTCTCACCGGCCTGATTGAACAGTGTGTTCTTTCAGGCAGAGGGTCTTACTCGTGTCTATTTTGACGCTGTCATTTCCAGTGACACGGTCACTCCGGACTCGCTTACTAGAGACGCGGCCGAAAGCCTTGTATACCTGGAGCCACTGCCATTTTCCTATACTATACCAGGCTAGCCGTACGGGACACGCCATTTAGGAACGGCGCCATGATTGCTGACAATGTCGTGGGAGCTCTTTGACAATGCCGCACAGTGCAATGAGGATACTCTCGCACTCCCCTTGGGCACTCCCACGGAAATCTTGTTTCGCAACCCATTTGGCCTTCTCGTTTCCTCCTACGATCGTTTCCACCAGGGCGCCACAATGAGGCAGGGTTGTATGCCGGGGCTTCTGCTTCCCTACAACACATTTAGATACCAGTAGCAATACTAAGCAATACGGTCATATTGCAGTGTGCTATGCTATATAAAAAATTTGAACTTGGACAATCATTACTACCAATGATTCGAAGTTCATTATAAGTTTTTTAAACACTGCTGTCATCTAATTTGAAAACCTACGCCAGTGTCGACAAGGGAAGATAAAAATTGTAAAAATTTCATTAGTTCTTTCCCCTTGATTAACCTTCTTTTTCGCTTCAAATTATTTTTCCTCACCCTTTTTTTTTTTTTGGTTCATATTTTCATTCCCATTATTATCATTATTACCGCTCCTGTTTTCTTGAATTTTTTTTTATTATCTCCCTTTTCCCCTTCTCTCTCTCTCTCTCTCTCTCTCTCTCTCTCTCTCTCTCTCTCTCTCTCTCTCTCTCTCTCTCTCTGGCATTACAATGTGAAGATAGAATTGAATTAGTGCGCGCTATGTGTAATACAGTCTGATGATGGAGCTAGACTAATTACATGGGGGGGGGGGGGAGGGGGGCCGCCGCGTCAAGTGTTATCTGTCGGAACATCAATAAAGAATGAAATCGCTATGACAGCTAGCCCTCCAATTAAGGCCAAGCCACACACCCGCTCGTGCGCGGACACACACGCTCAAATAAGTATCGTGTTCCTTGTGTTTGCGCGCGGGGGCTACCATTAATAAATCATTAGCGGGGAGGGAGACTTGGCGTGAGCTCGGCTGAGGCGTAAGGGGAGGGGGGGGGGTACCAATGATAATTGGATAGGGGTCCTATGTTGTCTTTCTTCTTTATATTTAACAAGCGGATATGATTGAGTAAGCGTATTGTCTTAATTGTATCTTAATTGTATATATCTATACTATGAAGCAGAAAGTAAGGCGTATGTATGTATGTCCCGCGTATGTTCCGCATAGAAATCAAAACCGTTTGACCACTCTTGATAAAACTTTGCATAAATGTTCCTTGGATACTATTTGGAATAGTAACGTATGTAAAGTAGTCCTAAAAAAAAGTTATATAAAGTTATATAGGCCATGTTTACTTGAGACAAGATCGAAAGGATCTAGATCTAGATCTTATTTTAAGAAATACACTTTGCGAAGATAGTTTCTTACTTTGACACATGAAAATATGAAATGTAGTCCATTGATTTCATTATTTAATAAATTTAACCTTCAAATTTGCATTTTTACATAAATCCGTTCCTTATATCTGCGAATTTAGACGTCCTGACGTACTTTATAATTCTATTCATTTAACAAATCGGGTAAACCAGTTTTAATAGCTAAATTTATCTCAACTAAAGAAACTTTTAAACCAATCGGGTATACATGTAATCACAGTACTTTATATATGATATGAATGTATCGGCTTAACGGGTAAACCCAGTTTAGGGAAAGTAAAAGCGGTTAGTCGTTGTGCTGGCCACAATACACCATGCTCGTTAACCGTTGGCCAAAGAAACAGATGACCTTAGCATCATTTGTCCCATAGATCGCAAGGTCAGCACAACGAAGAGCCCCCTTTACTTTCCCCAACTAAAGTCAGGTACTCAGAGTTTGTTGGACTCATGTGCGCCCTAAAAATCCTCAAATTTAAAATCCCAGTCTTCAACGAGAATCGAACCCAGGACCCCATGTTTATCAGCCAAGCGCTTAACCACTCAACCACTAATAATATAACATAGAGTATTGTTCAGAATTGGAATGTCTCAAAGAAACTTTTTATCCACACATTGGGGGAATGGGTTTAGTTTAATACAAAATCGGATTGTTGCGTTTGTTTTCCTCAGAGGGAACTATTTTGTAGGCCCCATTCCCAAACATTGTCACTGAATAAAAGAAATGTATTCCTCTGTTTCCAACAGAGTGTTCGGTCCAGGATTAACTCTTTCTCTCCGTAATTATTTACCACGTTCTGATGGAATCAACGTTTGTATCGTCGGTTAGGAGAAAAAAAGTTAAGGTTGTGATTGCTAACGAGTTCATAAGAAGTTCTGCACCACAAAGTTGTTCTACATCTCCTGACCCCACATCACGTGACAACGAGTAAAAACAAACTACAGTCTAGAAATAGATGCACTTTCTATTTTCGACTCCGCTATTCGGAAGTTAAGAAAGCATCTCAGTTAGGCCGTCCTCCTTTAAGCTCGACAAAATAGATCGCCTGTAGCACGTAGTCCTCCCCCATGAGGGATGAGTGTCCTACCCAGCGCAGCTGTCGAGTGGTAATTAGTGCTTCTATACTGTCCACACCGGTCGCCAGGAGAACAAGGTGATGTGTAAGGAAGTCTTGCCAGCGTATGCCCATTATGATTAAGAAAGCATCTTTATTGGGACACAAAATGATATGCTTTATTTCACTTTAGATCGTGACGCTTTGATAAAATCATTGAACTAATATTAAGTGTGGTTTCATTTCTCTGATGAGGCCCGCATAAGACATTGGCCCCAAATCACCCCAATAGAATGAAAACTATATGGAGAGCTCCCTGATTTGGAAACCACTGCGCAGTTCATCTCATGTATTGGTCTAGTCATCTGAACACTCCAGCATAACAATGAGAACGAAGAAGAAGAAGAATTTCTCTGATGTTGAGTTGTCTGCATCAGTGGCGTAGCCAGGAATTTTCCATCGTATGGGGGGCCCGGGATGCTTGACCTCTTTAGGGGTCCCTGCATTTTAACATTTTACATCATGACATGAGATAATGACGTAATTTTAATATTTAATGTAAAAAAAAAAAATTAAAAACTCATTTTTGGGGCCACCCTCAAATGGGTTTCCGGGGGGAATTTTCAAATTCTCCGCCCGTTCCCACACCACAGCTACGCCACTGGTCTGCATTTTCAATTTTCAATTCTTTCAGCTGACTTTGTTTTGTATTGACAACATCATCTTCTCGTTCATTATCTGGTCCATGATCAAGTATACGTGTTTTTGTTTTTCAGAGGCGTTTCTTAATTTTCTTCAGCTGGTTCTGCAAACACGGATTGAGGTTTTTAAGCACTCTCCGCTTTGTAGAACCTTTTAGAAGTCAACACTCTGACTGGCAAGAAGGAAGAGCTCCTCAACACTGTGAAGAGGAAAAAGTTTGGAGATGGTCTGGGTATATTGTCTGGGTATATTGTCTGGGTATATTGTTGGACATGGCTCACTATCAAAAGTCATTCTGCAAGGTACAGTCAAGGAACAGATGATGATGATGATGACAACAAACACTTTTCTCTTCATCAGCTAAATCCAAAGATGTGGGCCTAACCCAAACTCTGTAATTATTATCATTAGGTTTCAGTTCCATTTCGAGGTAGACATTTAATGAATGGAATATTGACCATCTTCAGATACCTCTACAAATACCATATATAGGTATATATTGCATACAATTTTTTTTTAAATATCTATTTGTGGTTTTCCGTCTGCAGATACAAATAGTGTTTTAGACTTTTAAATTATAATACTATATTACGTAACGTAACAAGTAAACAAGAAATTAATATTAAAAAACGAAATTAATAATCATCTGTTTAAAAAAAGAAAGCGTATATTATTTAAATTGTTTACTTTTTATTTGTATTGATTTTATTTTTATTCTAATCCTTGACGATCAAACACATTCCTATTTATTGTAAATCTGTATAAATAATTATGGAGTTACTTCCCTTTGAAATATTTTATGCTAAAGTATTAAGATTTACACCTTACAGATTTGTGATTTTATACCGATAAAAAACACACAAGTTGTTAAGTAAAATAATGTAAGAGTTTAAAACAACGATAGTTTATAGTTAAGACACCTTTTTATTTTTACAATGGCACTCGTGGGCTTCTTGGTCAGACTCCTGGACCTCGGAGAGGCGAGCCACTTAGCGTCATGATTGTCATGCCACTAGTGTGATATGGACTTCTAGCCGACTACCTTATTGCTGTACTAAAATAAAGAAAAGAAGCCAATGAACAAAGAAGAATTGTATTATTGAGTTGTTTCGTTCAGAACCACAACTAGAAATTGTGTCTTTCATAGCTCTAATTCTATACCAATTGGAGGGGGGCGTGTTTTCATCTTATACAAATAAACATTTTTTTTTTCTGGTCATCCACATGTTGAATATGAGGCAACGGAAATGGTGTGTGTTGGGGGGGATGTGGAAGGGGTATGAGCTAGTCTAGGAGTGCTAATGTTGTGATTGTCTTGTTCAATATTTAATGGGCGTCACTCGAGGTGGTTCGCTGGAACATTCGACACCGTCTTGTGTTCACGTTATGTCCAGTGATCGTATGTGTTCACTGGACTGCGTGTTGTCTTTAAGCCCCATAAGTTAGGCTGTCTTCACTGGGGTATAGGTGAAGATCCATCGGAAGTCAGAACACTGAGACATCTTGCGTAGTTACTGGACTATGAGTTACCTTAAATTTCCTCACGTTGCGCTGTTTTAAATTTATTTAAGGAAATCGGAAAGTCAGGTCACTAGATGCACTGTTATCCAATGGCTGGACTATGTGTTTACTGGACGTCACTTGGACTTCCCTCGCCCAACTTTGTCCAGCTCAAATATTTACCCAGCTCAGAGGAATACTTCAGATTTGTTTGAAAACAAGCAAATTATAAAAAAAAAAAACTTTTAAAAAACAAAGCTTACCTAAGTGGAGGAACTCCGCACTTACAACTATATCTCTCAATAATGCAGAAGCTATTTTCTTTATTCGATATTAAACAAAATAGTTAATTACCAATAATTAATTGACTAATAGATTAATTATTTAATTGGTTTATGTTTTGTTAGGTGCAATAAATGATTGTTTAAAGTTTCAACGTGATCCGAGAATGGGTGTGGGAGAAATAACAAGGACAATTATGTGAGGGGACTAAACCCTACATATTTAGCAACATATGTGATTAGTGAGTAATTAATTCCCCTTGTTAGCATACAATAAATAACTAATACCAGTCATTAATTGATCAAACGTTTTTTTTTTTATATTTTTATACATGTTTTATCTATGCTAATGATTAATTGTACAAAGTTTCAACTTGATCCGAGCATGGGTGTGAGAGATATAACGTGTACACACTTTTCACCAGACAGAGAGTGAGTTGATATAAGCTTTGTAAAAAAATAAAACTGGCCGGTCGTTGTGCTGGCTACATGACACCTTCATTAACCCTCGGCCATAGAAACCATGAGCTTAACCTCATTCACCCCCCCCCCTTGTGTCAAAGGTTTGAACGAAGGAAATTACTTTGATATTTGTGGCAGTGTTTAAAGTCTTACCAACGTGTTTGTTCCGAGTAGTCTCCCATTTACCTCCCTCTCTATTTTTCTCTCTCCCTCTCTCTACCACTTGAGCCCCTCCACCCCTCACTTTTCTTTTCTGGCCACCAACAAAAACAAAACAAAACAAAACTAACAGAATTAACAACATCAAATAAGGAGAAAATGACGCATTGATTCCAATGCAAGTTCTAAATCTAGTCCAACTGCTAGTCTTAGGCTGTTTAGAAGTAACGTGAGGTTTAAGAAAATAATTTCATTGCTTCAAGATAAATATCATGCTAACTGATGGTTTATATTTCTAATTAATTATAACGTCAGATAACAAAAAAAAATATAATTGATGTTTGCTTTTTATATTTGACACATGATAAAAATTGAACTTTAATTGATGTAATTATTAGAGTTGAATCTGTCTTTGCTTAATTAAATTTGACTATTATTGAAATATATAAAAAAAAATGAAACGACCTTTAAAAAAAAAGTCGAATTATAATCAAGCTTGAATTTAAACAAAAAATGAATTCATCCGTTAATTGTATTAAAGTTATCAGACCTTTGGTTTGAATAGGGGGAAGAGGTGGGTTTAAATATCATATTCATACATACATTGGAGAAGCTTATTAAATTGTAATGATCAATTGTTAAGGCATTTCTGGGATCTGACGATTTGTTTTGGGCTCCAACCTATTGTTAATGAATTTCTGGGCTCCAAATGATTCTTAATGTTCTGGTCTCCAATGCATTATTAATTAGTTCTGGGGTCCAAATGATTCTTAATGTTCTGGGCTCCAATGCATTATTATTAGTTCTGGGCTCCAACTCCTCCAAAGCATTGTTGATGAGTTCTGGGCTCCAATGCGTTATTAATTAGTTCTGGGCTCCAAAGCATTGTTGATAACTTTCTGGGCCCAACGCATAATTGATGAGTTTCGGGCTCCAATGCATTAATTAGTTCTGGGCTCCAATGCATTATTAATTAGTTCTGGGCTCCAAGGCATTGTTGATGGGTTCTGGTTCAATAATTGTTAAGGAAGCTCTTGGTTTTGACTCCCTGAGTCTTCTACAAAATCTCTAACATCTTGTTCTCCAATTATTGCATCTCACAGAGTCAAATCTTTTGTTTAAAAACCTTGCGCTGTCTTGTTGGTCAAAACATATCTTTTTAGAGCCCTGAAGGTCGTCAAGAAGCCTTTCAAGTAAGAGCACATAGACAAGGGCAAAATGAAACGAAAAACTAATCTGTGCACATAACAAAACCTGACGAGGAACCGATAGTGTGATTTATCTTGATAATTGACTATAAAGAAAAGTTAAGCTTCAAGACAAACACAATACCTGCTGATCAGATCTGGACAAATTAAAAATCTATGCACTTTAGTAAATGGTTCGTATTAACATTAATATGCACATTAGGTTATAGGTTGTAACAGAGGTCGAGACTTTGTCTCTTAAGACCATTGATAAGACTGCCAATCATCGGACTAGGTCACTAGAATGTCACTAGATGAAAGTCAATTTTCCAAACAGAAGATGTGTCGTCACACTTTGTTTTTTTTTTTTTTTTTTTTTTTCGCGAATTTCCTAGGAACTAGAAGCGGAGGCCCCAGGGAGAGGCTCCGCCGATAGCAAAACGTCCCTTTGTGTTCTGGATCCTAACATGTTTCCTCCATCACCTCCAAATGCAATGCACTTGGTTCCATATGGCACATCGCCGGGTCTACTGCTTCACTTCCTAACAATGGATTAAACTAATTGGTTGCTTGTCGTAAACACGTTTGATATACCTAGAGTTACTCACTACTGTGACGAAGAAAAAAAAAAGGTTGTTATTTAGCCTCGAAAACAAAAAAAAGTTATTTTATCATGGATTTGAACTAGCGACCAATTAAGAGGGCAGCCATCGTGCTGTCGCCATTTGTCGCCCTTGTTTATTGAATAACATCGATAATTATCGCCTGAAGGTTTGTCCTTCTTCACTAATGACTCTCCTGTAAAGAAGACGAAGAAAGGTCTAATTAGTATTCAGTGCTAGACCCCCACCCCCCACCCCGGCTCTTCGTACACCGAAACAGTGACGGGGGTTCAAGGGCGGATCCTGGCTTGTGGCTTAGTTAGAACTTAGAACCTCTTTCAATTGCTGGCCCGTCCATTCTTTTATTTTGACTTACCATCGGTTTCTCTGTCTGTCTCTTCTTCTTTTTCCTGGTACTGTTCCTTGAAGAAAGGTCTTTGCGAGCCCCCGAAGACCTTGTAATATGGCCATAGATTTTTTAGCTTGCTTTTTTTTTTTTTTTACGATAGTTAGCAGGTCATCATACGGTCCAATCGCTGCAGTAACACTGTCTCTAATCTCTTGGTTTATGATGGTATCACAGACACAGTCCCAGGTCCAACATATAGTTCTTTATAACATCAAAGAACTTATTGTATTTTATCCCTGCCTCGTTTTAATAATTTATAAATACTTCACCGTTATGGGATCTAATTAAACTTGAAAAGTATGTGCGTGAGAGAGAGAGAGAGAGAGGGAAAGAGAGGAAGAGAGAGAGAAAAGGAAAGAGAGAAAGGGAGGGAGAGACGGAAGGAGAGAGAGAAAGTAGAGAGAGAATAGAAGAGAGAAAGGAGAGAGAGAATGGAAGAAAGAGAGAAAGGAGAGAGAGAGAATAGAAGATAGAGAGAAAGGGAGGGAATGAGAGAGGGAGGGAAGATAGTGAGAGAGAGAGAGAGAGAGGGGGGAAAGAGAGAGAAAGAAAAGAAAAGAGAGAAAGGGATGGAGAGACGAAAGGAGAGAGAGAAAGGGGAGAGAGAAGAGAAAAGAGAAAGGAGAGAGAAGAGAAGAGAGAGAGAAAGGAGAGAGAGAAAATAGAAGATAGAGAGAAAGGGAGGGAATGAGAGAGGGAGGGAAGATAGTGAGAGAGAGAGAGAGAGAGAGAAAAGAAAAGAAAGAGAAAGAGGGAGAGAGAGAGAGAGAGAATATGCTAATGAAGACTTAATTGGCCTTATATCTCATTTGAACTCACACTAAAGGTTATTTTAATTAGGAGATTTTCTTTAAAAAGTTCCACAAAATAAAATGGCGAGCGTAAAAGTCATTACCGCTGACAGCTTCAAGGCTGAAAGTGGAGCGACGTAATGGCGGGCACGGCATATCACACACACACACACACACACAAACTCAACACACAAGCTCTAGTTAACTCCAAGACATACACACATTCAAAGGGAGTTAAAAACAAGAAGAAAATAATGAACAAGTTACAGAAAGAGTTGCGCTTCTTTTCCCCTTTTATGTTCATGTTTTAATGACCAATTAAAGACAGAGATCACGCTAGAACACAGAAGAGATTATGAATTATATAAAGGAACAAAAAAATGGACACATAAAAAACGGGACGGGACGTGGGAGAATGGAGAAGGGGTAGAGAGTTAAGTCTCTATCTTTAGTAATCCTCTTAGACCGGAAGTAAATCTTCTATTGACTTCTGGGAGCACACAAAAAAAAAATTCTGTGATTAAATGGCACGCAATCAGAGTCGACGCAACGGGACCCCAAAAAACCCCTCTAAAAATGAAAGTACAAAAAAAAAAAGTATTTAAAAGAAACTATAACTTTGTAACAACATTTGTAAATGTTTAAGTGTACCAGAAAAATAATAGTACAATGCACAGACAAAGTAAATGCCTTTGCAAATTAATTAAATAGATTTACAAAAAATAGCATTTCATGTATCGCAAAGTAACCAATGCAAATATCGAGATAAGGGAAATAAATGCTAATTAATGAGAGATGTGGATTTATATATGGATTTAATCCTATTAATAGGTTTTGGCACATTTTCTCTCGCTTCCCATTCTAGGATGAAGTTGAAATTTTGTATAATTATTCACAGTCAATAACAATACACGCATCAATCCAAAAATATACCAATTAGTTAACGAATTAGAACTAATTAATTCACTTTTTTTATGTAGCAGAAAGGGAGTTAAACCCTGCCATTTTCAAATAGATGGCATTGATTAGAGGTTCTTTCCCTTAGATTGGCTTCGTTTTTTGAAAAGGAATCTTTTTTTTGTTATTTTGTTTTTGTTCAGATTATACTTTAAATTACAATGGCACACAAGACAAACAAGCATTCAAGCTTATCGAGAAATACCATCTATGTCAGCGGTTCTCAACCTTTTAAGCTCGGCGACCCCTTTTTACAATTCCTCACTTTGCCGCGACCCCTCCCCCTTTGCACACACACAGCAATAGAAGAGTAGACAATAACAATCCATATTTTCGATGGTCTTAGGCGACCCCTGGCAAATCGTTAATCGACCCCCAAAGGGGTCGCGACCCACAGGTTGAAGCCCCTGATCTATGTGTAAAGAGGGGACAAAGCAAAATAAATAGCCAAGCAGAATTTATTTTTCTGAATATTTTGTAGGTTTGTTTAATGTATTTAAAAAAAAATACTTCTTATGAACGTTTTTAAAGAACGTGAAAAGAATCGCTTTGTCAAAACGTATGCATCATGTTTCATCGGTTTCTTTAGCCTACGGTCAACGAGTGTGTCATGTGGCCAGCACAACGACCTACGGACTTCACTTTCTCCAGCTAATACAATGTATCTAGTAGAGAGCACGTGGTCAAGAGGCCGAAACATCTCGAAACAATAAACAGAAAAATTCTATAACTTCGACTTGAAGTCAAGAAGCCTCGGTTCGTTAGCGGAGCGTGCTATCACTCGGCCACCACAGCTTTGTGTTTTCAATGAGCACTTTAACAAATCATTTGTTATACTCTATAGAAAGTGGGGGAGAAAACGTGCACGAAAAGTTGAAAGGGGAATAAATCCATAAATATACAGCCACAGGAAAGGAAACTCTTAAGCAACATCTTTTTTTGATCGGTTGTGATGTTCTTTTAAATATTTACTCCTCAAATGTATTTCAATTAATTCATTAAAATATTTTTTAAAAAGTTCTAAAATAAAAAAACTTATTTTTAAGTTTTTATAAACCCATTCCATGCTTAAGGGAAGTAATCCCGCGTTCCATTACTTCTGCTCAGATGATTTGTAATTGATAATCTTGTCAGAGTCGTTCTTACATTAATGGGATAATTATCTTCAAGCATCAATCATTCATTTAGCGGAGAGAAAAAAAAAGAACTAAAAACAAAAAGAAAAAGCCTTTTTTTTTTCTTCCTATATTTTGATTTACTTAATTTTGAAATGAAATCTTTCAGTCTTTTGTTGTTCTTGATAATAGTAATGTTGTTGGACACGAGTTTGATTTTGAGTTCAGGCACAATTTAGGCCATGCCGTGCCCGTAATCCTTTAAGGATCACTCTCCCTTTACATAACAAGGGTTAAATTCTATACAGTTAAATCATTAAAAACAAGTTGATTCTCATGATGGCGATGTTGTATATGTTATTGATGATGTTGTTGATGATAATGATGATCTTGTTGATGATATTGTTATTCTTGTTGATAAGGATTACGATGTTGTTGATGAAGATGTTGTAGATGATATTGATGATTTGTTTATGATGTTGATATTGTTATATCCCTGCTCCCGCGCCGACATTGATGGTAGGAGCAGCACACCATTCAAGACGAGGAATAGACGACATGTCGATTCTAGATGAAGGACTGTTTTAGATCCGGCTGAATTGATCTGCAGGTTAGAGGAAGGACTGTTTTAGATGGGGCTGAAGTGATCTGCAGGTTAAAGGAAGGACTGTTTTAGATCCGGCTGAAGTGATCTGCAGGTTAGAGGAAGGACTGTCTTAGATCCGACAGAAGTGATCTGCAGGTTAGAGGAAGGACTGTTTTAGATCCGGCTGAAGTGATCTGCAGGTTAGAGGAAGGACTGTTTTAGATCCAGCTGAAGTGATCTGCAGGTTAGAGGAAGGACTGTTTTAGATCAGGTTGAAGTGATCTGCAGGTTAGAGGAAGGACTGTTTTAGATCCGGCTGAAGTGATCTGCAGGTTAGAGGAAGGACTGTCTTAGATCCGGCTGAAGTGATCTGCAGGTTAGAGGAAGGACTGTTTTAGATCCGGCTGAAGTGATCTGCAGGTTAGAGGAAGGACTGTCTTAGATCCGGCTGAAGTGATCTGCAGGTTAGAGGAAGGACTGTTTTAGATCCGGCAGAAGTGATCTGCAGGTTAGAGGAAGGACTGTTTTAGATCCGGATGAAGTGATCTGCAGGTTAGAGGAAGGACTGTTTTAGATCCGTCTGAAGTGATCTGCAGGTTAGAGGAAGGACTGTTTTAGATCCGGCTGAAGTGATCTGCAGGTTAGAGGAAGGACTGTTTTAGATCCGGCTGAAGTGATCTGCAGGTTAGAGGAAGGACTGTTTTAGATCCGGCTGAAGTGATCTGCAGGTTAGAGGAAGGACTGTTTTAGATCCTGCTGAAGTGATCTGCAGGTTAGAGGAAGGACTGTTTTAGGTCCGGCTGAAGTGATCTGCAGGTTATGTCTGAACTGTCTGGAACTAAGAGCCTTCTTCGTGCTACCTGTGAACTGTAGTTAGGAACTGGAGCGACACTGGGAAATGTGTCGGTGGTCTGTACTAATGTTTAGATAGAAAAGGACTTGTAGAACTTAAGACAAGATTCCCTGTGACTTGATAGCTGAAGTCCATGTCTCACTGTGGATTTTATAACTGTAACTACATACATCGTTAATTATAACTTCCATTCGTTGATGTCTTGCCTTAGATTTACTGCAATATTTTTGTTGATAAAGATTATAAAGTTGTTGATGAAGATGTAATTGTAATAGATGGTATATATATTTATATATATAGTGATATTAACATTCACGGCAGGAAAGCACTAGCTCTCTATCGCTCCTCATGGCGTGAAGCTGTGAGTGTCGGAGTCCCGAGATACGAAAAAAGAAGAGTGGCCAGCGTGAAAGAGCGCCAAACCAACAGAAAGCTGAGAGAAGAAGCAGGCCTATCTGCAACTGACCAAACCTACCCATGCCACGTTTACGGCCGGCATTTTAAAGCGAGGATTGGACTTTGCAGTCATCTTTGAGGTCATAGGATATGAGAAATGTGCTCATCTTCGATCACGAAAGAGGAGCTATATATATATATATATATATATATTTATATATACAGAGAGAGATAGAGAGAAACAGAGAAAATATTTTCTTGATATCGTTGCCCATATTGCTGCTATTTTATTAGCAGATATTTTTCTTTTATTATTTGCTGTTGCTGTTAATAGTCTAGATGTTGTTGTTTTTCATGTTAATAATTTATATGTTATATGTTATATGTTATATATATATATATATATAAGAGTTTCTTTATGATGACGATTTCTTTGTGATGATGTTGATATTGTTGCCTTTATTGTGTATAATGATTTTATGTTTGCATATAAGCAAAATATTGTTTTCTTGTCCTTGATAGTGAAGATGCCGATGTTTTTATTATTAATTAGTGATGTCCATTTTATTTGTTCGTGACTGTTTAGTTGCGAAGTGATCACCTCGTGGAAATTATATAAGGGGACTAAACCTAACATATTTAGCCATATATGTGAATATTGAAGTATTAGTTTCCCTTGTTGCAATTTAAACAAAATAATGAGTTACCAGTAGCAGTGCTCGCGGAAATAAGATCGGAACGATGTCGCCCACACATCAGTTTGCCCCTCTCAACGCCGCCGATGTATGCATAGGAAAGGTAAGTGCCGATACAGTTTGTGGCCAGTAGCGTCTCAGGCTCTGCCAGGGTGTAGCATTGAGTGCTGCATAATGCCCAAGGGTCGCCGGCTCCTGATTTTTCCTCAGGGTTGACTCCTGTAGCCTTTCCCATGATTTCCTTCTCCAACGTGGGTAACCAGCCATGACTAACGAGCCTCTCCTGTACAAGAAACTTACTAGTTAAGGCGCCTGTTACTTACTTTCACCTCTTCTCCTGTTAGTGAAAAGTGAAAACAGTTCCGCCTGACTTAATATCTGAGCCACGCGTGAAGTCCAGGAGTTGGACTGGTTGTTAGAGGCTATTTTAGAAGTATGTCATTAAGAAGCATTACGGTGCTTATATACATTACCACTTCCAGCAATGACAACCTTGCGGAACCAGGTGAATTCTGTGGAACCCTAAATTTAACAGTATTAATACTAAGATTGGAAATTAACATTGTGTAAATTAACTAAGAGTATAATACTACAATACTTAAACTTCAATTGGGATATCAGCCAAATGAGTGGTAAAAACTGACTTTGGAGGCCCTGAACATTCCTTAGAAAGTTATTATTCCCTTTCAGAGGGGCCAGGCACAATAACAGAAAATTCAAAACAAAACGCTTAGAAGTAAGACAATAATAAATGCTGTTTCCCTTTCATGAATATTTATCCTGTCAGTACCATTGAATGTCTTTTAGTTTATCTTTAAAGAAATAGCCAGAGAATGAAGATTAATTCGTTTTTCATATAATAGTATTGAACATCGCCAAAATGAATTTTGAAATTATTGATGAAAAAGAAATCTAGTAGTGCTCTAACCACCCATCCCCCCCCCCAAAAAAAAATATATCTCCCCTCTCTCCCCATAAAAGTTTCTCCTAATATTCAATATTGGATTAGAATATTCTAGATAAGCAATTTCTCTATTCTGTCATATGTCGAAGCAATCACGTCCGAGTCGTCTTCGGGAAAAAAAAAAATGTTTGCGCGGGTGATCAAAAGGCAAGAGGCCATTAGGGGCCCCAGCTGCATGGCCCCAGTGTCAGGGAATGAACTTAAAGTAATTTGCCGCCTTCTCATTAGTCGTCGCGCGCTACTCTCTTTTTTTTTTTTACTCTCTCTCTCTTTCTCTCTCTCTCCCATCTCTTACCAACGGACGAATCCTTCCGCCGTCTGATGGGAGCTCAGGGATCATAGAATACGAAAAGAGGATGAAAAAAAAAAGGTTGTGGAAGAAAGCTGAAGGATAAGAGAGCGAGAATCTGAGACGTGGAGGGGGGGGGAGGGAGTCTGGTAGGCGCAAGGAGTGGGTGTCTATCCAAATTGAATGTGGGTGATTAGAAGAACCGGTCTACGGTAGCCTTGTCTCAATCAGCGAACAATGCCGTTTGATTCAGTCTGTAACTTTTCTTTCCAAGGCTCGTGCTACAAGACGGCGAAAGGTTTGAGCCCGAAACAAGCGTTTTGATTGGCTGACCCCGCGCGCGGATTGATTCACCCTCCGGGGTCACGGGTAGTTAGTTCTAACGAAGCACTGCTAACGAGAGAGGAAGGGTGACGAGAAGCGACTTGTTAGAGAGTATGGACGGTCAGACCGAAACAAGAAAAGGAACCACACAAAAAAAAAAAAAATGCGGAATAATGACGTCATTAAACTCAATTCTTCTCAACACCATTAGTAGTTAGTCAAGACTTATTTTGTGTTAAATTTTTTAAAGTACAGCTCTTATAATATTATATAATAAACGGTTTGCTATTGGTGATAGAGTGGTTATGAAAGCTTAACTTCCGAACTAAGGGTTTACAAGTGATTTAAAATATATATATATGTAAGGGAAAGAACTGCAAAATCATTGCTATGTCTTTCAAAAATGCAAGGTTTAACTCCCTTTTTCTATATAACAAAATTAATTAATAACCACTATTTGTTTAAGTAATTGGTTAATTATTTTTTTTTTGTAAATTGAGTCATGTATTTTCATCGTCTATGAATATATGTGCAACAAAATTTCAACTCAATCCTTGAATGGGAAGGGAGAAACAAAACGTGCACAATATTTGCAGTAGACAGACAGACAGACAGACATCTTTGTAAAATGAGGTTTTAAGGAAACCCTTAGATCCAGCCGACTAAAAACAGGTCGATGCGTTGGCTTCATGACACTTCGTCCACCGTCAGTCATAAAACCAAAAATTTTTTTTTTCAAATTCAGGTCTGAAAGACAGCCCTCGTTCTATCTCGTCATTCTTGGCATCATGATGGTTTGTTTCCCTTTATTTATACATTATAAATATGTGTTTACTTTGTTTTTACAAATATGACTCTTGAATGCATTTTTAATCCTTCTGACATATTAACTGTAAGTTAACAAAATTGCCCTGGTTTCAACAGCGCCATAACTCGATCACGGATTCAAGAAGTGTGTGTGTGTTATCGGCAAGGTGCGAACTTCGGCGCTCAACGGAATATGTATAATGAACATTTTATCCTTACCCCCCCCCCAAACCCCTCAACCTTTTAAAATGCGATATAGAGTTTCAAAAGAGGGGATTAGATGAACACTATTTATTTAGCTTAAAACGTAATATATAACAGCAACATAAACAATTTGTACAAAGCTGATATGAACTCTATCTATCCACACAGAGCAGATAAAGCTGACATTTTTGCACAGTTATTTCTTTTACCTGACAACACAAGAATCAATTAAAAAAAAAATTACTAATTAGTTATCAACTATTGGTAATAAAATATTTTGTTTGGTATCTCAAACAAGGGAAAGATTGTGTACTGAAGTGGTGGTATAAGCTGAATTAGTTCCCTTTATCGGTCGTAGAGTCTTAGTGAACACAACATTAGGCATATATATATATATAGTTGTGTACATATCTCCTTTTCAACCTATAAGGGAAATTACTCCGAATCTAGAATAAACAATCTTTTCTGTCTTAGAAAAGTAATGATGTTTAGTTTTCAAAGTTTCGAAGTAATGCAATAACATTTTGCGGATTTTAAATAGAATGGGCTATTATTGATATTAATCACAGAACTATATATTTATACAAATCTATGATATAAATTATAAAGTCATTTCCTGTTAGTTTCCATTGAGATAATGTTACGAAAATCCTTGATCGAAATAATTCACGTATGTTGATTTTTAATCATCTTATGATTTTAGAGTGTACATTTAAATTGACTCATTACCTAGATCTTTCTAGATCCAGATTATGTATCTATAATATCTAAAAAAAAAAAAAAGTCAACATAATAATTATCAGACGAGAGTGCTTTTATTTTCAATGTTCAATTACATAGACTAGTTTGAAAAAAAAAATTTACTTATATCTACTTTAAAAAACCACGCCCTGTTTCAGCTTTCTTGAAGTTTTTCACGAGACTTCTGTGTAGTGCTAGAGATCTCCTTGTCCAGTCTAGGTATAATATATATAGGTCTGTGGTTTATTTTTTTCTAGACAACTATTTTAGTTTTCGGAAATTTCCGCTTCCATGTTATTAGCCGTGACTGTGACATCATGTTTGCTATATTAGGATTAAATTGGTAAAACTATTGTCGTTCTCCTAGAAGATTTGATCTTAAGTGCAACAGTTTAACTATTAGGGAACTACCTTACCAACCAGTGGCGTAACTAAGGGAAGGGGGAGAAAATCCCAAGGCCCCCCCCCTAATGAGTGTTTAAAATAGTTTTTTTTACATTAAATATTAAATATTACGCAGAGGCCCCCAAAGAGATCAAGCCCTCACGGCACCCAAATGATGGCAAATTCCTAGCTACGCCACTGTACCCACCCTTTACATATGATACATTAAAGAAACGACCTTTTGATCGAAGCGCTTTTATCAGTCTCACTTCTAAAAGACAGCGATATTTTTTTTTTACACCAGAGCCATATTTTTAACACCAAAAGTTCCCCCTGAATTCCACTTTCCATGCGCCAACACATTTCAAAAACTTTTTAATTTTTTTTTTTTTCTGTTCTACTCATTTCCAACTTTTTATTCAACCCAGAAAAAAAAGAAAAGAAGAAAAAAAACCTTTTAAAAAACATATCGATGTCCTCCTCCAGAGGCAAATGTTTGCAAAAAGAGTTCCGTCTGCTATGACCTGGGCGATACTTCGAGGTGCGCGGGAAGTATCCGAGCCAGCAGATGTTAATAGTCTCTGATATGACCATAACGATACCGGGGCGCGGCGACTACTTTGATTCCAGCGATCCTCTGAGTCTCTGAACCCCATCGCGTGTTTCGCCAGTAACTGTGCTGTAATTACAATCGATTTTCCCGCCAAATTAGATCGAAGGAAAATCTTGGCTCTTCTCCTACCCCCAGCCTCTTGCTTTAGGACTCTGTGTGAGCGTGTGTGTGTGTGTGTATCCCCCCCCCCGGTCCCATCCTTTCTTGCTTTTCTCTTTGAAATCCACCACCCTCCTCCTTTTATTCTCTTCCCTCCAACATTTATACTTTAAAAAAAAAATTCTTTGTATTACCGCCCTTTTCTTCTCTGTCGTCAGAGTGATGCCCCCCTCCCAAGTCCCATAAGTAGTGGAAATAAATCCATGTCTCAATGTAAAATTGATTTTTTTTTCTTTAACTGAACCTGAAGAAAACTGATACTTTTCCAAAGCTTATATCAACTCACTCTGTCTGTCTGTCTGTCTGTCTGATAAAACGTTTGCACACACGTTATTTCTCCTCAGATCAAATCTGAGATTGTGCACAATTATTTCTTTTACCCAACTCAACACGAATCAATCAAATAGACATTTAGTTCATTAACTATTCATTAACTATTGGGAATTATTTTTTTTACTTTGGAATCGAACAAGGGAATGAAATAGTACTTGAATGGTGTGGTGGTGTGAGTTGAATTAGTCCAATTTATACTTTGTTTTAAAGTTTGAAACTTACATAAACACGTCTCATTGCTGATACAACTTTGTGCTGATACAACTTTGTACTGATACAACTTTGTACTGATACAACTTTGTACTGATACAACTTTGTACCGAAACAACTTTTACTGATACAACTATGTGCTGATACAGCTTTGTACTGATACAGCTTTGTACTGATACAACTTTGTACTGATACAAACTTTTACTGATACAACCTTTTACTGATACAACCTTTTACTGATACAACTTTGTACTGATACAGCTTTGTACTGATACAACTTTGTACTGATACAACTTTGTACTCATACAGCTTTGTACTGATACAACTTTGTACTGATACAGCTTTGTACTGATACAATCTTTTACTGATACAACTTTGTACTGATACAACCTTTTACTGATACAACCTTTTACTGATACAACCTTTTACTGATACAACTTGTGGTGATACAACTTTGTACTGATACAACCTTTTACTGATACAACTTTGTGCTGGTACAACAAAGTATAAGCTTTTTTTAAAAGTATCTTTTAGTTTTATTTTGTTTTAGAGTCCTGTGGGGAATAAGTAAAGGCTGTAGAGAGAAGAGAGAGAGGTGTAGGAGAAGAGAGATGGAGAGTGACAGAGAGTAGAAAGGAGGACGCGTAGATAAAAGAGAAAGTGTGAACGAAGACAGACAGACAGACTGACTGACTGACTGACAGATGGTGGGAGAAGAAGGTGAAAGAAAAAAGCGAGTAGGTTGCAACAAGGCAGGGAGAAGAGAGGGATGGGGAGAGACAAAATAGAGATAGGAGCGAGGGGGGAGAGAAAAGAGAGAATGTAAAACTCATTAATCGTTGCGCAAAACACGAGAACACCCAGGAGGGCCACGAGGGCTGTCGAGAGACGGTCACACTTTGGATTCATTAACGTACCTGTTTCCCCCACCTCACAGAACTTTTTAATTGCTCGATGAGGGGAGAGCATCTCTGCCAAACATTCCTATTTATCTCCTCGGACAAGCTGGACACTGGATACTTAGGATAAATAAACAGAATCCCTGTGGACCTAGTGTCATACACACACACACAGTACTATCCACAATGTCAGCTGCTCCGACTAATTGGATACTAAAGTACAACATGCATTTTAATATGAATAGGACTGTCCTACATTTCTATTTATTAATTATAATAAAAAGTTGTATAACTATGTAACGGTGCTGTAGTTATTATCAGTGTCGGATATTAGTATGTGGAGACCCAGTATAGGATTTTTGTGGAGCCCTCTTCCACTCTTATAAGGCTTCAATATAAATTCACCTAGTAAAATTTTAAAAATCCAAAAGCATGTCATGTTTATTTTATACCATGATATGACCCTCGGCCTGAGGCCTTAGTTTGGGTATTACTGATCTACTGGCAGGGCCGGCCCTAACTATTGCGGGGCCCTATGCGAAATGGATTGCGCGGGGCCCAGTCTGGATAGGGATTAGCGTAACGTCAAAATTAAGATTTTGTATTAGAAAATACACTGGTGTTTGCAATTAATTTTTATTAAATAAAAACTGACAAAGCCGTTGTTTTTTTTTTGATCGCGCTTTCAAAGAAGCTTTGAGAGTGTCTCTGACGCGTTTTCTTTGTCCACCTTATGATTGTTTCCCTTTCCTTAATTGACCAAAAAAGAAGTCGTTTAAAAAAGGAGTCGTTTAGGGATGAGTGAGTCTTCCATACTGCAGATGCGACCTGCCCATAGCAACTGAGACTGCATCTAGTTTTGCATGCCCGCTCTTTAAAATAATATAACAGAATCGAATTGATAGATTTACTGTAAAATTTTTACAATAATAAAAAACAAGTAAAAAAAAAACTTTTTGAAAAGAAAAAAAAAGCCCATTTTAAATGTAATTGTAAGAGTTTGTATCAGTCATGTGATTACATTTGTAATATATCTAGACTAACAATAATCAATTTTTTTTATTGATTGTCTTCATTTAGCGCAATTTTATGCTTTTAGCCTTCTTTTGTCTGTTTATTTTTGAATGTAAATAAATGTTTTAAATATTATTGGCAAATTTTTTTGTTGAAAAAAAAAATTGAAATCATAAAAGAGGAAAATAAAAAAAATATATATATTTCTTTATCTCTATCGACTTTAAAGGATACAGTTTACAATGTATTATTATTATCCCAAACAAGTGCTAAAGTAATCATGTTATGGCAGTGTCGAGATGGGGATGATTTAAGAAGAAACATAATTCACAGTTGTCAACTTTGTGTGCTTGGAAATGTTTATTGATTTTGGTAATTATTATTATTTTTTTTTTAGTGTCTACAGCTCTTGCCAACGTTAGCTAAACATACTAAATATCAACATACTTAAGAAAAGAAAAAATATTACATAAAAAAAAACAACCAATGCTTATCTAAGGGAAAGAACCGCTAATTACTGTCATTATATGAAAATGGCAGGGTTTAGCTCCCTTGCTGTTATATTAAACAAAATTAATTAATTAGTACTAATTGATTACCTAACTGGTTATTTTTTTTTATTGCTTCGTCTATTGTCATCGACTATGAATAATTATGCAAAATTTAAACTTAATCAGTGAATGGGAAGTGGAAGAAAAATTGTCAAGCGTAATAATGGGAATAAATCAATATATACATCTTTTATTGACTAGCAATTATTCCCCTTATTTTGATACAAACAAAATAACTCATCACCAATAGTTAATCAACTAATTGTTTTTTGCTGTTTTTATTGACTCATGTCTTGTCAGGTACAATGAAATTTTTTTTTGCAAATTTTTAACTTGATTTAACAATGGGAAATGGGAGAAATAACATGTTCAAACTTTTTACAAGGCAGACAGACAGAAAGACAGAGTGAGTTGATTTAAGCTTTGTAAAAAAAAAATAAATAAGCAAATACAATACTAAAGTACCCTTTAAAAAATTGAACAACTACACACATTTTACAACCTAATTGTCATAATAATAGCCTATTTTATTATTAACGACATATGTTTCAATTACTTTATTATGAGGCCATTTGTTATCAAAAATTAAATTAGGTCAATAGGTGCTATAGGCCAGAGTTTCTCAAACTTTTTTGAACCGGGGACCCCTTTATATAGTCAAAACATGCTGATGGAGCCTTAACAGTGACCACTGCATAGATGCACATTATATAACGTAGCAAATGTAAACCAAAAATTAATGACTTTGATGAGGTGGATGAGATTTCATTGGTGTATTTTTGCCCGATTCAGCGAGCACAAATTTCGAGACGTAGACGTTTTTTTTTTTTATTTGTGATGAGGTTAATTACGGGGGAGAAAAGGGCGGGAAAGCAGTCAACAATTTCTGTACAATGACCCGTAATGAATATCCAGTCAGAAATTTCCAAGAGAATGTCTTCAAATCTTGTGGTTTAGGTCGTCATAGAATAGTTCGTAATAGACAAATTAAACTGCAGTGAGTGGCGAGTTATTATTAAAATTATCTGATCGGATAAACTGGATATTAGCGGAGAAGTTGTTTGAATTATATAAAGTTTTCATATTTCAGCAGACCGCCCCTCGGTCATTTCGAGGACCCCTGGTTGTCCGCGGACCACACTTTGAGAAACTTTGCTATAGGCGACTATGTAATAAGAACGGCCTGTTAGAAAAACTAAAAAAAAAAATAATAAAATAATAAAATAACATAACAATATGAACTTTACATCTTGACTTTCATATGAATCTCAATCTTCCATTTGCTTTCTATTCTTTCTCTCCAATTCCCTATCTTTCTTCCTCTCCCATTCCCTATCTTTCTATCTTTTGATTGATCACACAAATTGCTTTAATATTTCATAGCATCGTCTGCAAGTAAGTAATGAGACCGCGCGCGATGACGCATCTTTTAATTATAGCTCAAATTAGTCTGGCCTTTAATCAATCCAGTGCAAGTGAAATCAAACAAAGTTAATGCGCTCTGGCGATGATGCTAGCTGAATCTCTCTACACAGTATGGACCGAGGAAAAGGGGGGGGGATAGGAAAAAATATAATCAAGCGATAGTGGACGATCAAATCTATTCTCTCTTTGTATATTAAATATAAACACGGCTAAAAATAAATCATAAACCTGCCACCCCTACAAAACAGCCAATAATAGACTCGCCGCCATATCCGCCATTAAAGCCAGTATTCCGACAACGCTGATTGGACGAAAAGGAAATCATTAAGGGTCCCATTCATCGGAAAAGCAGGCGAGCGCGCGGGGTTTAATGAGGCCCGGACCATAGGCAGATGACAAGAAGAACTGGGCGAGTGGTTCCGCCGAGTGCGTACACGTTAAATGAAAGATCGGTGTTGGGAAAAATCGCCGTGTTCTACTACTGCTCCGCAAGGGAGGCCAGCCGCTAGCAGCAGACGAGAAGTGGAGAAATTTATTCCCCGAGTGTTGTTGTGTAGTTTGTGTCAGATTGGTAGAGAGGGAGTAGAGAGAGAAAAAAAAAATTAAACTCCGAGGATAGCATCGAGTGGATTTTTTTTTCTCCTCCTGTTCTCTTGTTTAGTATCGCTTTGTTTTCATTCTTATTGTAGTGTACAATTCACACACTGAAAGTTTTTATGTGTTCAAAGACGCTGTGTTCAGACACAAGTCTCTGCGTGAAAAGGTAATTAGACCTCAATCTATATTAGTTATTACACTAGATAGATCTAGATCTAGAGGTCTATATTGATCTAGAATCTAGATCTAGTCTTTGTTGTTCTTTGTGTATTACTGTTTACTCTACTCTAGTCTCTCTAGTGAATCTAGAGTCTAGTCTAGATTCAGTCTAGAGACTAGAGTAGTCTAGAATAGGTCTAGTCTAGACTTAGAGTCTATTACTATTTTAGATTAGATCTACATCTACTATTAGATCTAGACTAGATCTAGAGTCTAGAGTATTCTAGAGAATATCTAGTCTAGATCTAGATATCTAAAATCTAAATCAGGTTAGTCACTCGTCAAACTCTGAATCGACTAAATTAGATCTAGATCTAGACTAATCTATATTATATTATTATGATATATATATAGACTCTAGATGTATAGGTGTAATAGATCTAGAATAATCTACATCTATATAATTATAATATATCTAGATAATTTTAGATCTTATAGATCTATAATCTAGGTAGATACAATCATACATAACATGAAATGTCATGATAGATCTAGATTTAGGTCTAAATCTAGATTAATTCTAGATTCCATAGATCTAAACTTAAACTAATCTAAAAAATCTAAATGTACTCGTCCAAACACCAACTGCCTAAACCTATCTAGAGATCTAAATCTAGATGGAATATGTAGATCGAGTTCTATAGATCTATAATTCTATATCTAGATATCTAGACCTATTATATAGATTATTATAGATCTATATATCTAGATTTTCTTTATATTTGCATGAACTCTCCATAATGGTAATGGCAATAGATCTAGATCTTTATTTAGAATAATTCTAGATCTAGATGGTGTACTTAGTATTCTGTCCTCTACTGTATCTAGATTCTATATCTAGATCTAGAGTAATGTAGTTCTATACTTTTTTTTTTTTTTTTTTTGTAAACATTTACTTGTATCAAATGTGGAAGATTTAATCAAACACATTATTGATCTAAATAAGCATACATCTGCTTTGGATCTCATGAAGCAGGCTTAGTTAGGGATTTTAAATCGTAGACGTTACTTCAATATCTTCAGAATGAATCAAAAGAGGAGGTAAATACCTCGTACGCGTGTCTGTGTGTTAATCCAGTCATGCATGCTAATCAGTAACTTAAATTTTTAAGTTGTTCATTTTCCTGGCTGATTCAGGCAACCCATTCCATGCTCTCTAATAGCACTAGCGCACAAGGAGAAATTGTATTAATTTAACATACCATATATATTATATGGAATAGATGTAATCTAAAATTAGTGGAGTGTTAGATTCTAGATTCTGAATCTCTTAGTTGCAGTTAACATATTATCTCTCTGTTTAGGCTGCTCTCTTTATAACATAATACTTCTATAATACCCTACTCCTGCTATTATGGCCCACTCAATGTTAGTTGATTGTGGTAGTACTCCAGTAACAGATCCAAATTTAATCTATGCCAAGATCTACTGAGTCCAAAGACAGGATGCTCTGAATTGTACTTTATATTGAGAGCTTGTTGGTACAAGACCTTATATTGTATTTATATTAGCATTGTATACTTAGGTGGGGAAAACATGTTCACGTATGTACAAGTACAGATAACTCTGTAACTGTTCTATTTGTAAACTGATTTACAATGTCAACGTGACAGAACATTTCTCCACTTTTCACACCAGTGTCTTTAGTAAAGTAAAGGTCTTCTTTCAGGTCTGTGATCTATAGGGCAGATGGTGTAAAGGTCATCTGTGTCTCTCGCCTGCGGTTAACGAGGGTGTCATGTGGCCAGAACAACGACCAGCCGCCTTTACTTTTCCCCCAATTAATGTCAGGTACCCATTAGAGCTGGGTGGACTCAGAGGCGTCCAAAGGTTCCAAAATTAAAAATACCAATCATACCAGAATTCGAACCCACCACTTAGCCACCACATCTCCAGATGTCTTATAGAATCGACCTGAAATTTCTACCCCCCCCCCCTTTGTTTATATGACGCGTACCATATTTGTACTTATTTAAAAGTGGCGTCTTCCATTGTCAAAATCAGAGATTGAGAACTGCTGCTTTATATAATTCATCTTACCTCGTCATACTCGACCTGATTAAAATTGGGTCATGAACCTTATAGCGTATGTTTCTTCAGTCAGTTCAGCTCTCTCTCTCTCTCTCACCTCAATATGTGTGTGTGTGTGTGACTTGTAAACTGCAACTAGTTTAATCACAAAGTGTCATAGCGTTCAGTGCCAAATCACCAACAATGATTCTAATATTAGGAGACGCAATACGAAGTGCACCCCTGCTCTTTTCATCCAATCTGATTTCATGGCATTCAATTACTAAAATGTGGAGGAAAATGTGTGTGGGGTCATTATTGTGCGTGTATTCAATTATACATGTACCCCTCCCCCTGCTTTTTTTCCATAATTTTTTTTAGTTGCTTTGTGAATTTGAATAAATTGTTATCGTTTGGGGGGGGGGGTATATTTTTAATTATTTTTTTTTTCTGTTGGTTTCCTCGGTTATTTTGACCGTTTGCATTCTAATAAAATCCTAGCCATAACTTATACAAATTTATCAACCTTATCATTTCCTACAGTATATCATTCCGTTCCTTGGTTAGTTTTACGTATCTTAATGTATACATTTCTGCGGGTAAAGATTATGGGATAGATGCAGTCCCTTAGCTTAAGATTGCTGCCACCTTCGCTGATTTTTAAACACATCTAGTTGTTAAACTTGGACGACTTGAGCATTGATTGGCTGCTCTCCATCGTATCAATTTCCGGAACGTCCCGCGCCCCCCCCCCCCCCCAGTTGATACTTGGTTCGGTGCCGTTAGTTGTTGTTCTTTCCACTTTACACCCTCGTGAATTTTTTAACTACAAAAACTTGAACTTTGTGTATAGCGTCTGACGTAACCGGCACCAATTTTCACTGTTCTTGCAACCTTTTTTTATATTTCAACTGTATAATATTGTCACTAGTGTTTGAGTGTTTGTATAATTCTGTGTGTGTGTGTGTGTGTTCTAAGTGCCAGTAGAAAACGAGCTTAGGGTCGAGTATTTATATCTATCTAGTTCTACTCTACTACCATGTTCTCAGTGGCGTAGCTAAAAATTCGCCATCATTTGGGGGGGGGGGGGGACCGTGAACTCTTTTGGGGGACCCCCTCACGTGGGGCCAGGGATTTTCACATTCTCCACCTCCCTCCCCCGACCCTAGCTACTCCTCTACATGTTCTTATATTTAACTGTTGAGAGGTTAAAAGACATTCGTATTAGTCCTGATACTATGTTTATAATATATATATATATATATCGGCGAGTTTAAACATTTAAAATATATGATAATCAATACACAAAGAAATCCAACAAAACCAGTTCTGCGCGTGGACTCTCTCCCCCCCCCCTTTTTTTTTTCTCCCAGCATAGTAGGCAGGGCCATATCGTGAAATAGAAAAGCATTAATTAACTAACACATGTTAAATGATGAAGTTGTCCAGTGTAGCCGGGACACATTGCGCGGAACCATATCGTGGTGTGCACCTCTTTTGTCAACTTCATATACGATCTGGATAGAGAGAGGGGAGGGAGGTAGCTGACAGGGGGTGAAAGAGGAAGAAAGGTGTGTGTGTGTGAGTGAGTGAGCAGTTCATTCCGGGCACTTTAATGCACACTTTATAATAATGCGCTATTGATTTTCTCTTTTGTTATTATAATAACTCCAACCAGCTCTGCAATATAGATCCAGATGCTATTATATATATACAATTAGTTTACGAGTTGTGATGGGGTGTGTGTAGTGGGAATAGAACAAAAATGCAGAAGGCCAGTCACCATTTTTTATTACATAAAGCTAGAAACTATATTGGAGAAAGACAATTTTAATTAGACGCAAACGTAATGATCTCATCGGCTGTTTTGAAGAAGAAGAAGGCGTGGGCTCAACTTGCCAAGAATAGATGGTTCATTCAGGCGAAGACCATTCGTTATAGATGGCTCGAACCCCGACCTGCAACGTCACAACCTGTGGGTAGCTTAGACCAATGTCTTACATACATGTGACGTGGCAACGAGCAATTGGTCTACACTGCCCACAGTTTGTGACGTTTAGGTCGGTGTTCAGGCCTTCTGCAACGATTGGTCTCGATTCAGTCCCCATAGCTTTCTTTCCCATAGGCATAGAAGGACCCAAAACACCTCGTCTGTTGTGATTGCTAGACAGTTTCTTTTGGTAACTGACTGTAAATAGGTCCTTATCAATCCACTGAGCCTCGCCCCTGTGAAAATGTGCATTTTAAAAATATGTTTAGCTGCTTGAGTCGCATTTTGCAAGTCTCAACAAGGCATGTTACTCGCGATGGCATTAAAACAAACACGATGCTAATCCTTTCAAACTTAAAGATACATCCATTATCTTATGTATGTGTAAGAACAAAGAAAAAAAGAGAAGGTCGATGTTAATAGGATAATCAGGGGGGTGTGGGGGAAATGACGGAGGAACCCCCCCCCCATTTCATCCTTTATATTTTTCCTTCTCCTTTTCTTTCTTTGCTATTAAAATGCGTGTATCTCCTTGTTTTGCTCTGTGACCTAAACCGAGAGGAAGGGATGGGAGGAGGGTGCCGTCCACGGGGTGGGTAGGGCGCTGGAAGGGCGACTCGAAACAGCTGCCAAACAGAATGGGCTTGCGTCGGGTATTGGAACACCGAGGAAGGGGGGGGGGCGGGAGAAGTATAAAAAAAGAACTCCTCTCCCATGCCGCTTTTTTTTTTTTTAATGAGGAGTCTCATAGTCTCGGCTTTTTGCGTGTGCTGTAACCGAGTGGGTCAGTGTGTTATCGTGAGATGTGTTGTTTTTAGTTTGTTTTAGTATTGCATCTGTCTTTTAGGATTGTTAAAGTTTTATTTTCTGTAAAGTTAACCTATACTACACTTGACCAAACCGTAATGCGATACTAGATACATTCTAGAATATTCTAGATGTACATTCTACTATTCTAGGTATTTGGATCTAGTAGTTACTGTAAACACGTGCTCTTCCTGTCTGTATGGTATGAGTGTTTCTGATCCTAAACAAGTCTGTGACACAAGTAACTGTCGTTCCTATTCGTGAGTCGTTTTAGGTATGTGTATCGTCTTATATTCGTATTTTAAGAAGTCCAACCTCCTCGAATCGGGGCCGGATTTAAGTTATAAGGCGGGGCTGCAGTCCATGTGGCCTCCCCAAAAGAGATTTTAAAAGTCACCCGTGGTCTTACTCTCCACAAACACAAAAAGATAAGATAAAAACATACAAAATATAAACATTTTTTGAGGGGTACAAAAATGCGTATTAAAAATCATAAACTTTTTAAAGATTAGATAAAATTCTTTTCTCTAAAATTGGCTTGCTATTAGATACGCGTATCAGTATATTTATTTATAAGTGTTAAAAAGTACAGTTTTATCATTAAAGCTTTAAGAATAGAGTAGGGACCTCCACATTCTTAAATCCGACCCTGCCTTGAATTCATGTACAAGGACGTCGATATAAATGTACACGCCATAGGGGATTGTGTATTGAAGTGAAGGTTTACAAGGATACAGTGCGGCCAACACGACGACCAATCGTTTTTTCTTTCTTTATCAGATGCTGGCTAATCAATGTACTCGCCTTTAAATCACCAGCTTGACCACTTGCTACCTGCCCCCCCCCCCCCTACTAGCTACGTGTCTCATCTATAGTGGTTCGATTCTGATCGAATTTCTTTTTATGCATGCACATTAACAGTTCTTTACGTTACAATTGTGTTGCAATATTGTAAAAACTGGTCTGTCGGGTACGATGGCGCTGACCTACATCCATCTATATTTGACTACGCTAAGTATGTTCACTGCCAGACGATGGAATGCATATAGATCTATAATGACTATAATCTACAACTATTATAATTATGCTTAACGTAACAAGAGGACAGCCTAATTTAGACGTGATTTTTGGCACCCCCTCCCTACACCACTTTACCTACCACAATAAGTCTGGACGAGGTGTAGGGCCGGATTTATGGGAGGGGGTGGCTACTACCCAGGTGCTCCTACAATAGAGAAAAAAAATCCATATTGCGACTGGCCAGCATTATGCTGTTTTTGTAAACATTTTCTTTTTGGCACTTTCTACCTTACAGTTGGCAACACTGTTATGGTTTAAAAAGTGTCAGCTAGTAAGAGTGTGCTCGTATTATACAATAGTAGCTCTGCATTACGTAAACCCTACATTTTTACATTTGATGTTACTAAATTATGGATTTTAAATACTATATTTTTAAAATAAAAAGAAAATAATTTACAAATACTCTATTTCTATGCCGCCTTGTTATAATTTTGCACTGGAGACTCTGTGGCTTAGTGGTAAAGCGCTTGGCTTCTTAACCGAGGGTTCCGGTTTAGAATCCTGTTGAAGACTGGGATTTTGTATTTCGTGATTTTAGGGCGCCTCTGAGTCCAGCCAGCTCTAATTGGGTACCTGACATTAGTTGGGGGAAACGTAAAAGCGATTGGTCGTTGTGCTGGCCACATGACACCCTCGTTAACCGTGGACCACAGAAACATGTCATCTTTACATCATCTGCCCCATAGATCGCAAGTTCTGAAAGGGCTATTCATTCTTTCTATTACTATATGGCTCACGCTGTTAGATATTACAATTATTAATAAGTAGTTTTTTATTCAAGTTTTCCAAAGAGTGTAGGGGCCTCTACATACTTTGTCCGACCCTAACTTGTTGTCTTCTATCATGTGTGTACATTAAAGGGACGGAGCAATGGTATGTAAGACTTAGAACTTAAGTGTAGGTACGGTTCAAGGTTGTAGGACAGTAGATAAATATAGGCCACGAAAATAAGTAAAACCCAGTCGCAGTTCAATCCGAGGGGTTTATTGTTTCATAGTCTGACCTCTTAATCTTTTGTGTAACTCCTGATGTGTAGCTGTGTGGCGTGACCTCTGCTTATTCTTGCGTGACGGAGGCGCGTGTTCCATTGGTGAACATTGTCCCGTGTGTTGTTTTTTTTTCTTCTTTTTGTTCTCGTGTCGTCCGATGACACATATTTTTGTTTCTCCCCTCCTTGTGTGTGAGCTAGTGTGCTTGACTCGGGGAAAAAAAGGGGGGGGATGTAATGTCTATGTCTGATTAAGGTTAACGAGGATATCGTGTGGCCTACACAACGACCGATCTTCAACGTTTGTGTACTTGTGTGCTTGACTCGGGGGGGGGGGTAGTGACTTGGGCCTGGGTATAACTTCTACGTACCGGTAACGGTAATTTTATATATATTTTTTTTACACTATTGTACAAAGTAATAACCTATAACTGGCTAATTGTCTTTTAGTGGGTAATTTAGAGAGCGTCTCTAAGGAGAACTTCAAATTTGCAGCCATATCTCTCAATGATGTAAGATTCATTTTCCTTTTCAATGTCAGACAATGTTAATAACACTTCCACTATGTAAATAACTACAGTAATTGGTTAATTTCTTTTTATTGTTTCAAGTTCTGTAAGGAGCAGTTAATAATTGTGCGAAGTTTCAACTTGATCTGAAAATGAGAAGTGAATGAAATAACGTGTTCAAAATTTGTACCAGCCAGACAGTCAGGATGAGCTTTGTAAAAATATAGGACAAAGTTGGCCAAGTCTTACATATATCCAGTGGTAGCGATGGTCCCTAGTTCGAGCTTTTCCGGCTGTCGTCCGGCAGGATATATGGGGCTACAATTTCCGTTGTTGGTGCTTAGTTCCACATCTGCAGGTGATGATACCGTGGCGTAACAACGTGCCCCAGGGATCGAGTTTAGAGATATGATGGTGCACCCACCCCTTCGATAAACTAGAATGTTGAGTATAGATAAAAAGTATTGATTCTTAGTTTAGGTGTGCCTGCACATTTATTAAAAATAAACTCCAATATATTATTATATGTAACATCTATCACAAATATACTAATACTTGGGTTTTCTTACGAATCATCATTATTTGTCCCCTGGCTATTGTCGTCGGGATGCTGTGACAGTTCGCCGTAGCCAAATACCTCCACTTTTCTCAGTCAGTAGCTGTTATGAGCAGGATATCAAGAGAGAGGCCTGTCAATTCTTTTACGATATCCAGCCGGATTTTCTTTTGACGCCCCTTTCTTCGTGCTCCTTCCACTGTACCCTGAAGAATGACTTTCGATAGTTGTGTCTTACAATATAACTGAACTAGCTCAACTTTCGCCTACTCACAGTATTGAGTTTTAGTGGGCCCCTGTTAGTTATGGGCATGGCCAAAATGAACCCCTTTGGATCCACAGAATGGGTGTATGTGTGTGTATGTGAGGGAATAATAAGCTATTACTGTATTCCTTTTTCTCACGAGGCTCTGACTTCTATCTATGGACATCACTGTATTAACCAAACCCTAACAGGCAGCTTTCATCTATTGCGGTGTACCAAACCCTAGCAGGCAGCTTTCATCTATTGCGGTGTGCAGTGTGACTGGCGAACATGCAAATATGTTAATACCGTGCCAGTAACAACAAGACGAAGTAAGATGTTTTATGTCAATTTCAATAAGTCTATTACCGGTCTAAAACTAAGTGTATATTTATGATAGATATTCCTTAAAGGAGCATCTTATTAAACCCATATGATGTACAGTATCGTACAGTTAAAAAAACATCGAGTTTGGGGGTCTTAACTGTCTCGTATGTCTTGTTCACATATGTTGTTGGGAACCCCCAGCCCCTCGTTTATCTTAAGCCCCCCCCCCCAAAAAAAAAAAAAAACCAACGTGTGATAAATATTATTTTACTTACAAAAATGTGTGCTTGAACTAAGTAACGCCGGTGTAATCGCTTCGAATAAAGAACGTGTTAGCTTGTCTATTGATTTTTTTCCCTTTCTGCCACTATGTCAACTGTATTCGCTCCGACATCTTTTTTCTTCTCTGTAACAATTGGAACAGATGTTTCTATAATTATTATTATTTGGACACTGTAATCAATACGATATTAAAGAATAAAAAAAAGCCAGATTTTTTTTTTTAAAAAAACGTCTTCTTTAACCCCGAAATAGTGCATGCGTCACGTGGCTCTGTTTTAGTCTGATATACAAGCTATAACTTTAGGCTTTATTTAGTTCTGTGCAGTTCAATCCAGTTAATCGGGACACGATTTTTTTTTTTGTTTAATAAGCGGTTGGTCGGATTAAATCGGATTTCCACTGTATATGTTTCGGTGCTCTTGTATACAGTAAGAATAAGGTATGTTCCGATTAACCGGTGGTCCGATTAACCGGATTCGACTATTTGACATCTATATCCTCTGTGACGCTGTGTGCTACGTAAGAGAATACATTTATTGAGAATGCGGTTTAAATGGGTCGTTTGTTTTTTAAAGTTTAAATACAGCTCTCAGTGGGAAAAAAATTAACTTACTTGCAATTTTGGCGGGCGGTGTCAACCAAGACCAATCGTCCTAGTAGACCTGAACATTTACCCGTGACCTGGGTCAGTGGAGACCACTAGCTTGTTGTCACGTCACAGGTCAGACATACAGACCTGTGACGTGGCAGCAAGCTATTGGTCTCCGCCACCCACAGGTTGCCACGTCGCAGGTCAGTGTTGAGGCCTACTATCAAGATTGATCTTGGCACGACCTTGACCCGAGACTGAGTCGGTCTTGGCTCAACGACCAATCACCATCACTCCACGCCCCCCCCCTTACAAAAAAAATTGTGAATGCAGTTTCAGTTCTAAGTCATACTGTTAGCATCGTCTGATCATATCTGCTAGTTGATTTATCCTGTCCCGTAGCCAACATCAAAAGTGGCATTGGCTTTAATTTCAATTATCTAACATACGTCTCCCCGACTAATCCGAAACTTATTAAAAGAGTTACTCTAAGAAGAACAATAAGCTGTCAACGTTCAAAGGGTCACAGCAAATAGAAACAACCCAAAAATGCAATCGAACCCGCTTAATTGCAAACCGTATTATCGCACGATTCGCTTAGTCGGCGGAACCCATTGTAATTAAAACAAGGGTTCCGGTTATTCGCTTAAATCGGTCAATCGAATGAGCTGGGCTAGAAGCTGAATTTATTGTAAAGTTATCAAGCTGTTGTACTGTTGCCTTACATTGCTGTAATCTGTGGACCTAACAGAAACAGCTGTTGATTTGTTTAATTGGGCCCCTACGGCCCCCATCCCCTTTCGCTTTTTTATTTGAACTATTTTTTTCCCCTGCTGTTATGTCACCATCGACGTGGACATGAAGTAGAAACCAGCTTAGTGGTTTCCTGATGGTATAGTGTTAGTATACTATAGTGTTATAGTTGTTTTTTTTTTTTTCGAATAGACCATCGTTTGGAGCTTGTTGAAATCTGGTTTCTTGGTTAGGAATGTTATGGTTTCTCTCACTTCACGCAGCTTCAATGGGTTCCTGGCAAGATTTTTTTTTTTTTTTTTTGCAGACGTAATTTTTTTTTTTTACTGGGTATATGAAACCGTCTTGGTTACATATACACTTGACCTTGAATATCACCTGCCACAACGACTACTTAGTCTCAAAGAAAATAAATACTCTCTCTTGTATTTTGCCATGATTGTGGGCGAATTAAAAAATCTCGATTAGTCTTGTTTAATCTCATACCTGTCTGGGGCATAGGGCACTAACCAGCGTCCTTCAGGCGTCTCTGTTCCGGGCCAGTCTGTCCAACTATCCCCACGTCTTGCTTGGCACCTGCTTCCAAATCGCGGCGCCGTGTATTTCTGGGTCGTCCCCTCTTCCTCTTTCCTTGGGCCTTCCAGGTGAAGTGTCCTAGAATGTCCACAGTGTTCCTTAAAATATTCAGGTAAATTACATTTTCTCCCTCCCCCGAAATAAGTGTCTTGGGGGTTTACATACATGGAGGCCAAACCTTAAATAGCAAGCTTTTTTTGTTGTGGTTTGGCCCCACGATGATCTGCTTACCATAGTAAAAAAAAAAGCCAATTTACACTTTATGGCCATATCACAAGGCCCTCAGGACCCTGCCAAGACCTTCCTACAGAGAACAGTAAAAGGAAAATGAAGAAGAGGCAGACAGAGAATGCTGAAGGCGGGCCTGTCATTGTAAGAGTTCTATCCAAAGCATAAGACAGAGAGGAACAGAGAAAGATGGTCAAGAGATCTTTCGTTGTGTCCCAGAGGTTCAACAGACAAAAAGGGATAGGTAACGGAGATCTGGGTCTAATAATAGTATTCACAGCTCTGATATTCGGTGCAGTTTGTATATAGCATGATAGTCGAAAAAATAACACATCGTAACATTAGTCGACTTATCCGGCGATGGTAGCTCGTCCTACCGTAAGCTCCTTTAGCAGTTACAAGTTGACATGTCCGAAATCAAGAGTAAAAAAACAAACAAAAAACAACAAAATAGAAAACAATAACAACAATGAATAGACACTTTATGAACTGTAAGTTGTTGTTGTTTTTTTAAGTACATTTAAAGAATGAAAACAACAACAATAAATATTATATCCACATTATATTAGTTGTAATGATTGGCATGCTTAAAGCTCATACATAAAATTAGTCAGAGCACCCTCTATATAATATGTAATTCTTACATTCTTTGGCAGATTAACATCTGCGCATGTCTAGCCCCGGTGTCGCCATTTTTTTGTTTTGTTTTTGTAAAATTATAAACCTGATCAGCCGATTTGATGGTATGTGCAGATACATCAAGGTTTATCTGTGGTTGGCTGTCAGTCAAAAAGACAAAACAAACAACCTCCACCAGTACAGATGAAATCAAATACAGAAATAAAAATTGAAAACTTTAACATTGAACGTTTATAACGCTGCACCAGTGATGCCCAAACAACGTCCAGCAGGCCACATTTGTAAGCCTTTTGAGTGACAGTTCATCCCTCGCCTAAGCTCGACAGTACAAAGATTTATCTTGAGTTTTATTGCTTTTTTTTTGTTTAATCTCTTTGCACTATTGCATAATGATTGTGTAAATTTATTGTCATATTTATCGTTTCAGAGGCTGTCCTTAAACCAGATTGGATTTGCCTATGTTGATTTATGCAAGGGCGTCTAAACTGATAAATAAACAGAAATATCTACTGTCAACTCAATATATTGGAAGTGTTTCATTGTCATCTGGGAGCTTTTGATTTTGGATAACCTGTCGATTTCTTCGTCGTTCTATTTTGTGTTAATATTTTGGTGAGTATTTATCTAACACTTGCACCCACTTTTTACTAAAGCGGTGTCGCGGGGATATCTAGCAGATGTTTTGTTGTAATGTGTGAGTCTCGTAAAGCTTGGAGCGTAAATACGAAAGCTTGTCATCTACACTCAGCATTATATTAATTGACTTTCTGCTCTGGGATGTAACGTACAGTTATCTCCATTGATATTGTGCTGGCGGGTGTGTACCCTCGTATCGCATGACTTTAAATCATTCCCATTAATTGCCTTCTTTATGTGTCTATGTTATTATCCATAATGCTTCTTCTCAGAAAATATTCTGTCACTTCGTCTGCAGAAGAAAACAAAAAAAAGTTTTGTATAAATTTGAGATAAAGACGTTTTTTTCTCGTCTTGGTAAAGCCGGGTCTGGGTCTCCCTTGCTAGTAAACCCATTTGTTACCAGTCGTGACCGCTAATACATGGAGAGAATGAAAGAAACGCCCGGGTCTACACACACGCAGACACATAAACACTCGAACACTGATACATTAAGCTCAAAAACTAATACTTCATACTCCCTCCCCCCAAATGTTCCCCCCCTCCCTCCCATACTCATTTACTATTATATAGAATTGTGAAAATGAGTGAAGGGAAAAAATAAAGGAGGGGGGCGGAGGGGGGAGGACTGGTCGCTAAATTGAATGTTTCTGATTGGTTAGGTATTCAGTGCCGTTGATGAATATGCATGACCTGGTGAAGCAAGTCTCTGATGAAGTAAGCAGACGCGAGGACTGTAGAGAGCCCCCAAACATCATTTTCATGGCGACATAAACCCTTCATCTGAAGGGTTCGGGATTAAGCAGAGAATGGGGGTCCTCCATGTCTTGGAATTCTTAGTGAAAATTAATTTTCCTTGTCATAACTATTGTTGTACCGGATATACGTGTTAAAACATAACGCTACCTTTATTGGCTGGGTATTAGAAATATTGTTCATGGTCTGGCAGCCCCTTTGACCAATAAAGATTGTTTAGAGTTATCTTTAATGATGTATGTTTCAGGGGAAAGAACTCTTTTCTTTTTTTTTTAATTAAAAGTGCTTAATGTTTATATTCGTTTAATTTTCTTACAATTAATGTTTACATTGATTGCATGGGCTCTGTCTAGTTAGGCGTCCAGGTCACAACGGATTAATAGACACATAGAGAAAGATAAAAAGAAATGTCTTTGAAACTGAAGATTAAGATATATAAAAGATAGCAATTTAAAAAAAAACAACTGAAAAACAAAACAAGCCGGTATACAAAATACTTAAAAAAAAGAGATTATCTAAGGGGGAAAACTCCACATTTACAGTCATATATTTCAATACTGTTAGAATTCTCCTTTTATTTTTTCGATATCATACAAAATTAATAAATTACCACTATTTAATTAACTAATTGGTTAATTTTTTTAAAATTGATTCATGTTTTGTTAGAAACAAGGTCACAATCCAATAAGTCCATGTTACAATAAGGGATTTGGATTGAAAATCCGGTCAGGGAGGGTCTTTAAAAGCTTTCTTTCTTTATACGACTGGGTGACTAAGTACTGGCCCGCCTTACATTTTTACTAGACATAGTTTATCGAACAACTAACTGAAATGGGGGGGGGGGGGGGGATTTAGACGAAATTCGGCATCTGGGGATTTGAACGTCGGCTGTGGTGGACTGAAAAATAAAAAGAGAAAAAAAAAAGGGAGGGGGGGGGAGAGTCGTGTATTAGGGCTTGCATTGAGGCGCAATTAGAAATGTAATGTTACGTTCAGACAGACGGACTAACTACACAGTGTGTATGTGTGCGTATTCGCCCGCTCGATTTTGTTGTTTTGGTTATCTCATTCTGAATATTGCTGTTTTATAATTGGTCGCGTGGCGGGTGTTTATTGATTGAGCGCCAGCGTCTCCTCTCGCTGTTAATAGTTGTTCTCGTTTCGTCTTTGGTGACTGGGGCTGAAATAGACTTATAATAGTGGCATCGGAATTAAAGGTTTTTTTTCAAGTATTAATAACTGGTAACATAGATCTGAGCTAAACTGCTCTAGAATTTGCTAGCACAACACTTCCCCCCCCCCCCACACACACACTCTCGCACACTGTGAGGAGCATGGGACTCGATCGCCTTTATTCTCATCTCTCCAGCAGAATCGATTTCAAGTAGCTCTTTACAGCTGGGGGGACATGTCATCTTTGAGTTCTCACCCTCATTGGCGACGGACCTGCGCACACATTCTCTTGTCCTTGATAGTACTACTTTGAAGTTTGCAGACAGTCACTTCTGACTGTTACGCGGAGGTTAAAATAACAATTAAACCCAGACCTGAAGGTCATAACTCGCGCTGCCATTTAGACATGGACTTTACTGATACACCGTTTTAATACGTATGTTGAACAAATGGATCTCAAGTTATAGAATAGAAACATTGTCATATCATTCAGTGTGGATATGTATATATATATATATATATATATATATATATATATATATATATATATATATATATATATATATATATATATATATATATATATATTGTTACACTAGAGTACTCGACCTTTATAAAGTATAATAAAAAATCTGCGTACATGTACATAGACGCCTCTGTGATATTCCTCTTTATAGAAGAAGTAGCTTCACACAAGTTATTCTCTAGTTATGCTTTTTTTGCGATATTGTAATCCATTGCTCAAGGGTCTGAGTTGACGTTTCTGTTATGTTTACAGTCTCAATATATCATTGTTATTTCCCTTTGTTTTTTTTTGTGTGTTTTTTTTTAGTGACGTTATTTAGTGTAGTTTATTTCTATTCATTCATTCTCTTAACAGCTTATTCTATCAAAGAAGCGTATTTCATACCTCGGTTTTAAAACTAGGTTGTTAAGTTATCACATGTACACATGTATAGCACTGTACAGACTAGACGCAAGCATTTCCCAGACAAATCTTGATCTCTGGACATTTTTCTTCTCACCAATTTCGCACTGTAATGTTAATCGTCGAATCTACTTTATAAATGTCAGCTTTCTCATTCACGTTATAAATGTCAGCTTTCTCATTCACGTTATAAATGTCAGCTTTCTCATTCACGTTATAAATGTCAGCTTCCTCATTCACGTTATAAATGTCAGCTTTCTCATTCATATTATAAATATCAGCTTTCTCATTCATTTTATAAATGTCAGCTTTCTCATTCACTTTATAAATATCAGCTTTCTCATTCACTTTATAAATATCAGCTTTCTCATTCACGTTATAAATGTCAGCTTTCTCATTCACTTTATAAATATCAGCTTTCTCATTCACTTTATAAATGTCAACCTTCTCATTTACTTTATAAATGTCAGCTTTCCCATTCACGTTATAAATGGGTGCTTATAACAGAGCGTCACTAACGTTCGACAGTATAAGTCACATTTTGAAAGTTGTTTGGAACTTCACTTTTTTCATTACCAGTCAGTGATTGGATAAAAACCTTTGGAACTGAACTATATTTGCACAAGTCTCTCAGTTTCGGCTTTCTTTTCTTGACTTTCAATACTAGGCGCATCGTGATCATACGTATATAGGTCTGTGCTGTAATCCATTGTGGTATTTCTATCCAGACTTGAACGCTTTCAGGTTGACCCCTCGAGAGCGCATTACGTTCCAGGGGCGGATTATTGTGTTTGTTTCCCTTTAACCCAAATCAAAGCCAGCCCCCCTTAGCAACTGTGTGGCCGTTCACAGACATGAAGGTAAACATTGGCGCTCTGGTGTAGACCTAATACATTGTAAACTGAAATAGAACAATACACAACCCCTACCATTTCCCCCCTAAAATAGAACATTTTTTTTTATAAAGAAAGCGAATTCTGTCTCCTACTGGGGCTCGCGCCCAAGTTAACACCTCTGCAATCTATTTTAATTAATCCTGGTTTAAACCAATCTCGGGGATTTCTCCCATTGTGTCCGGGCGGCCAGAAAATCGGAACGTTTCCTTTATTTATGTATGCCCCGCGTAGCTCGCCCTCTGTCCGTCGAGGAAGATTGTGTTTTCTTAACATTATCTTACGCGATCGACCATCGACCGCCCTTCTCGGTGTAGTCTTTCAGCCATTTCTGCTGGACGCCCAGACTTAGTTTATTCAACGTCTTTCCCTTTCTCCACCCCCCCCTCTCCCCAATTTCTCTTGGGCTCGCTGACCACTGTCCATCTACACCAATATCTCCGTCTTCTTGTTTACATTCATTAATGTTCTTCATTGGCTGGTAAGGAACTTTTTTATTATGATTATTTCCAATTTCGTAATTACTTCTTTTATTTTTTTTCCCTGCCTTAACAAGTGTTAATCCGATAATCGGGAATACCCGAAACTTGTTTACAGGCTCGCTCTCTTTTCCCCTCCTATAGCCATCTTGGCGGGAAACTGGCTTTTGTATTTTCGTATTAGAGTTATTGCCTTTTGTGGACGTAATTGATTCACACTTACAAATGGAAATTTTTTTCGATATTATAATATCTTTGTTTGCTAAATTGACGGTTCACTAATAGAAAGTGTTTGTGTGTGTGTGTGTGTGTGCTATCGTTGTCGAAAACATACTTAGGCAAGCATTTTTTTTTTTTAGTGTTTCTTTGTGCTGTAACGCTAACAATATCAGCCATATTGAGTGTCGTAAAGTGTGGCATGCAGAGTTAGTGGGTCTGGTTTTTGGAAAGCAATAGTGATCGGTCATCTCCGCGCAAAGGCATACGTCTGACAGGTCTATAAAATTTATCTATAAGTGGACATGAACAACAATGGTGTTTAAAAATTTCTTTCATGTCTCATCATCATCAAACATTTGAGTGAATGCTTGAGAGGGTCAAATCCTCTCTGGCAAAAGTCCTGGATAGAAACCCTGCTGTTTTGCGTAGTGCATACATGTCACTTATACAGGTCGTAAATGTTTGGTTTCCCAGACCTGTCGAGACGGAGATCAGCAAGTTGTGGGTCAGTCACAAAGAAGAGACGCGATGCTGGTGATATACAAGTATACTAGGAATAGATTTGATACAAAGACAGACTGTTAGGCATTGGCATAGTGTTAAAATCCTAGCACAATTCTTTTTCATTTAGTTGGCCACTGTGACGTTCAAATTAGCGTCCTTGACATTTTTATATATTTTTTTTCGCGAAGGTCTCAAAAAAAAAAAAGTGTCTTATTTTAATTTATTATTTTCTTTTTGGCCCTTTACACCTCCTGATACATTTTTGGTGTTCCTGATTTTGTTACCTTTGTTGAGGGTTAGAAATACCTGACATGTTCGTAACTGAAGGCAATTGAAAAGAAATAAGCATTGAGAAATGACTATTTTTATAATGCTTTTCATAATATTTTATTTTCATTTATGAGTTAATGTGATTAGCTAGCAAACACTAACTCAAACCTTTTCTTCTTCTTCTTCTTCATTAACTTCTTCAACATCCTATTTTCATTTTCGTCTTTAATATCTTCTTCTTATTCATCATCTTCTTCATCATCTTCTTCTTCATTAGCATTTTTCTTCATCTTCTTCTACAACATCTTCTTCTTCATCTTCTTCATTAGCATTTTTCTTCTTCTTCTTCTTTAGCATTTTCTACATTAACACCTTCTTCATTCACATCTTCTTCATCCACATCTTCTTCATCATCTTCTTCATCCACATCTTCTTCATCATCTTTTTCATCCACATCTTCTTCATCATCTTCTTCACCCACATCTTCTTCATCATCTTTTTCATCCACATCTTCTTCATCATCTTCTTCATCATCTTCTTCATCCACATCTTCTTCATCATCTTTTTCATCCACATCTTCTTCATTATCTCTTCTTCATCCACATCTTCTTCATCATTTTCTTCAACATCTTCTTAATCATCTTCTTTATTAGCATTTTTCTTCATCTTCTTCTTCGTCATTTTCTACATTAACATCTTTTTCATCCACATCTTCTTCGCCATCTTCTTCATCATCTTCTTCATCATCTTCTTCATCATCATCTTCTTCACCATCTTCTTCATTAGCATTTTTCTTCATCTTCTTCTTCATCCACTTATTCTTCATCATCATCATCTTTTTCATCATCATCTTCTTCACCATCTTCTTCATTAGCATTTTTCTTCATCTTCTTCTTCATCCACATATTTTTCATCATCTTCTTCATCCACATCTTCTTCATCCACATCTTCTAGATCATCTTCTTCATCAACATCTTCTTCATCACCTTCTTCATCATCTTCTTCATTAGCATTTTTCTTCATCTTCTTCTTCATCCACATCTTTTTCATCATCTTCTTCATCCACATCTTCTTCATCATATTCTTCATCAACATCTTCTTCATCACCTTCTTCAGCATCTTCTTCATTAGCATTTTTCTTCATCTTCTTTTTCATACACATCTTCTTCATCATCTTCTTCATTAGCATTTTTCTTCATCTTCTTCTTCATCCACATCTTCTTCATCTTCTTAATCATCTTCTTCATCATCTTCTTCATTAGCAATTTTCTTCATCTTCTTCTTCGTCATTTTCTACATTAACATCTTCTTCATCATTTTCATCAACATCTTTTTCATCCACATCTTCTTCATCTACATCTTCTTCATCCACATCTTCTTCATCATTTTCATCAACATCTTCTTCATCCACATCTTCTTCTCTCCAATCTTGTTTTGAATATCCCTCTTATAAAAGACGAGAGATTGGAAAGTGAGAGGGGCTGACATACAAACACAGAGTGTGGGGGTGGGAAGGCAAAGAATGGAAAGTTGAAAGCTCAGATGGCCTACGCCGACTTTATGTAAATAATTAATGGATCCTAATTACAGCTGGCCTCTGCTTAATTATGTTTTGAGTACACGCATGATTAAAAGATGTCCAATTAACGAAAGGTCGTTTTTTTTTCTTCTCTCGCGCGCTCCTCACTATTTCCATCTCTCCTGCTTTCTCATTAACTTTTTTTTTTCAGAGTAAAAATAGAGAGAAAAGGATGGGGGGGGGGGGGGGCAGAAATGATGGCTGAAGAGAGAAGAGGGAATTGACTTTTGGTTGAAAGGTTTTGGCACAGCATAGAGTGGAGTGACGTAGAGTAGTCCGCGCTCGGTCTACACATTTCCCTGTTGCGTATGGAAAAAAAAACGGGGGGGAGGTGCGAATCAACCAAAAGGAGACTTTTTATGTGTGCGTGTGTATCAATGGATGAGTGTGCTAAACGAGTTTGATTCGATGGGATTACCTCTGGGACAGGTGTGTTTTACAGGTGTGTTTTCCTGTCACCCGTTTTTTTTTTACCCGTTTTCGCCACATGGGTAGCCACCCTTGCCCTACATTAGTGCTTACGCCCTCGACCTTTCATTACTGAGGGCGTCGTATTGTTCTTTAATGTCGCTGTTTTGTCGTTGAATTGCATTGTGTCTATATTAGCTAATTATTTCTTAGCTCCATATTGGTTAGCTCCTCATTTGTTAGCTCATTATTGGTTAGCTCATTATATACTTTGTTTGGTGGTAAGGCAAATTGTAAGACACATTGTCTCATGGATAATAAAGATTATTATTATTATTTCTTTGGCCATATTAGTTAGCCCTTTACACTTTGGCTCAATTTACGTTAGCTCGATATTTGCTAGCTCCTTTATGCTAGCAGCTAACTCTAGCCGCAACAGTTAACTCACTATACGTTAGCGTATTATTGTTTAATATTTATCTTATTGTTTGTCAGCTCGTGGTTTCTTGTCTCAGTATTTCCCACCCCATGATAAGTATATGGTAAATATAAGTATATGGTAAATATAAGTATATGGAAAATTTTTAACTCAAAGTATCAGTTAATCGCAATTCTTTAATTGTAAGTAACTTGTTTATGAACTGACTTAATCCTGTGACATAGGGCCGCAACCACTCCTCCCCACTGAACTCGGTTCTGAACAGCTTTCTTCATCTGCTCCCATGTCATTTCAGTACCTTCAGCCTCAATAAAGACTGACCTCTTCCATGTTTACTTGGGTCTGCTCACTTTCCTCTTAACCTTGCGGGTTCCAATCAAGTGCCTGCCTTGTTTATATATAAAAAAAAAGTGCAATTACAATTTTAGGACTTAAATAGTAAAAACAGAAATAACTGAAAGGTGGAAAGCTTCAGACGCCCGGCTAGCTTGTTGATTAACCCCCTCCCCCCCCCCCTAGCGAATACCATGCAGGAAAGTCTCAAACCTGGCACCATTAAATGACCACTCTTGTTAAAAATCAGCAGCGGCAGGCTTTCTTATCTGACCTTGAACCCTTGACATTTAGGGCACGTTATCGTGCCAGTGCTGTGTTCTGCTGTGTACAAGGACAACGATGGTCAACTGGTCAATTCGAACAAAGTAATTTCAACACTGTGATCTGTAGCTGTCTTGGCTATTCTTTATGTAGAAAGGCTTGCCTTTTTTTTTTTCACTTGTACGACATTTTCTAGTTCAGTATGTACCTTTCGCTGATATTATAAAGTATGTTTTCCGCTCCCTTCTCTAGTTGTAGCTCTTAAGCTAAGCTGAGAACCGTTGAGTTGCTTGTTCATTGCTAGTTATGTGACGATGAACACCTCCTGCGCAGTGGAGTTGGATGTTAGGGCGGAGACCCCAGAGGCGTCATTTTACTTACATCCAAGGAGCCTGAATGTGTCTTTAGAGTTTACAGTGTCATAGTATGGGATACTAACTATGAACGGACAATAGGCCTCCTCCCCCCACCCCTAAAATAAATTGGAGACATAGCGGTATAAAAACTAAACGGAAAAGCAGAAAATGCTATTACACTTAATAATCGATATTCGTGTCGCGTTTCTAATGCGTTTTCGATTCCGAATTATAAATAATCGAATCTGACCAGACATTTCTAGGCCAACTAAATTTACATATTATTGCTTTTTCTTTGTTGAATCATTATATACGGATAGCGCTAACATGTGATCTATTCCACGTTGATCCGTATAATTTGCCCTTTACTTTAAGGCTGTACTGAGAATTACGAAGAGGTGGGGGAAGAAACTTGCTGTAGCTGATTGCTTTCAAGTTGATGAGCATTTATGTGATTTGTATGCTGGATGGACTACTTCGATATCTAGATCCTAGCAAAAGAATAGACATATTGCTTTACAAACAGGCAAATTCTCAATGAAGAATTTAAAACACTTTGAACTACAAATATTTATTGGCTTGCTAAAGTATTGTGCTTTCTGGGTGGGTACGTACGCTGAAGATTTCGCATCGCGTTCTCTGATTGGTTACTTTAGCCACATTAAAAAAAAAAATAGGGTGATGAGCACTACGTTGTGGACTCTGATGGCGCGGTCATTATCCGTCCACTTAAATGCTTACACCAATGAGCCGGGAGAGGCAATTATCTGTGACAATAGGAAGGCTGAGATAGGCTGGGTTAAAGTGGGAGCCACTATCCGTGCGTTAGTGCGTGTGGACATGGCGGACTCTTGAACGTCTGTAAGAGAGAGACCGTCAACGGAAAGGCGGGGGAGGGGAGGGGGGCGAACAATATATAAAAAAAAACTTAAGGAAAAAACATTTACACAAAACCAGTGATTTTGTATATGAAAGTTCCAAGATATAACATATGTAATAATATATATTTAAAGATAAAGAAATTCGGGTTAATAGTCGTTAATTGATTTAATAGGCGTTTTCCATCCTTACCATTTAATGCCACTATCATATCTTGAATTACTTGTTATAGTTCATACGTTAAGATTGCCATCAAACTAACTCCCCGATGTGTGTGTGTGTGTGTCGTGTAAGTGTTTAAAAACCATCTAGAAAAAAGCTTTCGGGACTTAATATAAATGGAGTGTAATTATAAGTCTCGGGTAGACTTCTTTTATACTTTTGTTCCATCAATCTTTGGATGGTCGCCTCAGCTGTTAATTTTTTTTATTTTTTTTTTTACGAATACGCAAACTACCTAAAATTGTGTCCGAAATCAGTTCTGCAGTAGCAGAAATTAAGAGGCCAGTGTAGGAATGCCTATTACTTTCTGGTAATTAACACACCCGTGCCACAAACACTTACGCGCGAACCCCTGTGTGTCCACCCCTAGCGTTATCGCTATCATCCTTTTTTTTTTTTTTGAGTTCCACTTCCGATTCATCTTTGGGCATGAGATGGAGAAAAATAATGGAGTGCTTTTATTAATGCGAAAATAAAAGACTGCAAAGTAAATAAAACGTCTTTTAGAGATATCGCTTTTTTTCTTTTTTTTTTTTTTGTTTACATTTATGGATATTTGTTGATCAGCATCCAGCATCATAAAACCCATTTCGTCCTGCCATTTCTCTATTCTTCCCTCTTCGTCCTGTTACTACCCCATTACCCATTTGGCCTGTTGTTGAGAACCAGACTGAACCAAGTGGGCGACGACACGGCCAGTCACTCTGGATCACTTAGGTTCTCTATATGGAAGATTGTAAACTCGCGCGCGCGCGTGTGTGTGTGTGCGCGCGCCTGTTTGTGCTCGCATCTGCGAAAAGGTTTCGGCTCCATTAGAGCAGTGCTTTAAGACGGTCATCGTACATGTGTGTGTGTGTGTTGGGGGGAAGAGGTAGCGTGAGCGAGAGATTGCTCGCGCACGTACATGAGTGTGCGATGCGCAGGACATAGTTTGAATAATATGGGGAAGTAATGCACCAGTTTAATGGCCATGGCTACTTTGAATCCATATTCAGCTAATGGCGCCCCGCCACCCCCTCACGACCATCCTCTCCACCATCTTTTTTATTGCGTTACGACCCCCCCCCCCCCTCTTTTTTCCCATCTGTCTAACAGTGAAAGATCTGGCATTGGAGAGGGGCGCCCGCTAATGTACAAAACTTAATGTAAACAAGTGGCGATAAGAGATGCGAGTAGGTGGCGTGTTTGAGGGCGAGAGGTAGAGTGCTGGCGGGGGGGGGGACTTTAAAGTAAATCGTGGAGAAATCCTCCCCGAAAGATGCTTAATGCTAAAAGTTGCCATCTAAAAAGACTAATCATAATGAATGAAAATATACTTCGCTATCCAGTGGCGTAGATAGGGTGGGGGGAGGATTGAGGAGAATTTGAAAATCCCCCCCCCCAGGCCCCCACTTGAGGTGGGCCCCCAAATGATTTTTTACATTAAATATTAAATATTACGCAAAATGCAGGGGCCCCCAAAGAGGTCAAGCCCCCGGTCCCCCAAATGATGGCCAATTCCTAGCTACGCCCTTGTCGCTATCTCAGTATGTTCTAGGTACCATCCTATCGTAATAGTCATCCTTGGCATGGTTTTTTTTAAGTTTTTATAAAGTTTTATCCACCGATTACAACCCCCGTATTTGGAACACGATAAAAAGAATTGTGAAATGTTTTGTCAATTAGTTGGTACTTTTTTTTACGCCATGACATTTTGTGTCTATTTAGTCAGTACATTTTTTATGCTGTGAATCTTTTTGTCAATTAGTTAGTACTTTTTTTTTCCTGCTGTAAAATATATTGTCACTCGCTCTTTAATCTCGTTTAGATAACCGAAACACGAGTTAGATGAGTAGCTTTTTTTTTTTTTTTTAAATTTCGCTCGACTTCTAGACTATTTTGTTATATTAAATTTCTATTTTGCTTAATTGAAATGCTGGCGGGGCTTCCAATTCAACGTTGACCTCTGTTGTCACTATATCCGACATTTAGACAGTCTTTATATTATATCATCCATCCATCCCAGTGGCGCTACAGCCCATTGAGGGCTCTGGCCTGCTTCAACACAATCCTTCCATTCAGATCTCTCCTGGGCCTTTCGTCTCCACGCCCTGACCCCAAGCTGCTTCAGATCGTCAATCCATCGCATTCGGGGTCTGCCTTTGGGTCGCCTGCCTTTTGGTTTTTGCCTGTATACGATTTTGGCTCCTCTGTTGTCTGACATTCTTTCAAGGTGACCTGCCCAAGGTAGTCTGTTCTTTTTTATTTCCGTCACTATTGGTGGGTCTTCATACAATTGATATATCTCATGGTAAGCTTTATATTATATACCATATTTATATAAGAGATTTACTTCTATATGTACGAAGTCTATGAAAGAAAAAGCTATTTGCGCGAAATAATCGTAATGGTAAAAAAAAATCATTTTCCTAATCATCACTAAGGTAATTCGATATGAATTATCTTTTAATTATCGCCACAGTCCTCAGAGGCTGCTTATTTGATTACACGGGTTTTTGAAAACAAAGAAAAAAAAAAACAATCAAAGATAGAGGAATCAAATAGAATTTATTACCGTACATGCTAATCAGTTAGTGCCTTCTCTCTCTCTCTCTCTCTCTCTCTCTCTCTCTCTCTCTCTCTCTCTCTCTAAAATAGAATGTAATAATTGTTTTCTGTTTTAAACAGCCGTATGCCTGTGTTTTCTTCAGTGCGTCTGTATGGATATAGCTATGTGAATTTGTGTGTGTGTGTTACTTGTAATTAAAGTGCCTTTTTTTTTCTTTGGTATTCATTTATGAGGACCAGGAGTATTGGTGATAATTAATCTTATACGGATAAAATATTACAGTGGTATGCTTTTAATTAGAGATTCGTTCCGTGCTGATGAGTGTGTGTGTGACTGTCGAATGTACCTGTGTGTGTTTTCAGTGATTGCCTATGCTTGCGTTTTAATTAAAAATATCAAATTATTATTGATTAATCGAGTTTTGAATATAATACAGGGGAGTGAATACGAAAAAGTCAATTATCAAGCTTGTTGTTTTTTTAATTAACAAAAAAAAAAATAATTCTTTATAATTAAAAAAAATGACTTTTAAGAAATGATTTGAAATAGCATTTATAGTTTAGCCTGATCATTGTGTGATTTCTATAATGGATTTAAGATTTTGGGAATGGCAAAACCCAATTATATTTGGGTAAGTAGATACCAAATAAAGAATGTAATTCAATATGTATATCTGTTTGGCCTGATCCCCACGATGATATTTACATCCACGGAAACGCAAATAAATGGCCAGTGAATTCCCCCTTTCAGTCCTTGCGATTTATAGGGCAGATGCTGGTCATCTGTTTCCTTGGCCAACGGTTAACAGTAGGGTGCCATGTGGGCAGCACAATGACCAACCATCATTACTTCATTACCCCAACCCAAGTCAGGTACCTAGTAGAGTTGGGTGAACTCAGGGGCGCCCTAAAAAAACGAAATTGAAAATCCCAGTCTTCGCGGAGATTCGAACACATGACTCCAGGTTAGGAAGCCAAGCACCTAACCAGTCAGCCACCACCACGTTAAGAAATGGGAAGGTTTAAATGTTGTCTGCTTTGCTTGTAGTCTGTTATACTACCTCATCCTGGAGTTCGTTCAGACAAACGATACATTGTAATATTCAACAAGACACTGGAACATAAGGAATCCAAATTGATTCTCACAATGGAGTGGAAATCTCAATGTCATTGTGACAATAGGCTTGAGCCAGATGTCACGATTCATTTTGAGAGCCAGATGTCACGATACATTTTGAGAGCCAGATGTCACGATACATTTTGAGAGCCAGATGTCACGATACATTTTGAGAGCCAGATGTCACGATACATTTTGAGAGCCAGATGTCACGATACATTTTGAGAGCCAGATGTCACGATACATTTTGAGAGCCAGATGTCACGATACATTTTGAGAGCCAGATGACGACGATACATATTGAGAGCCAGATGTCACGATACATTTTGAGAGCCAGATGTCACGATACATTTTGAGAGCCAGATGTCACGATACATTTTGAGAGCCAGATGTCACGATACATTTTGAGAGCCAGATGTCACGATACATTTTGAGAGCCAGATGTCACGATACATTTTGAGAGCCAGATGACGACGATACATTTTGAGAGCCAGATGTCACGATACATTTTGAGAGCCAGATGTCACGATACATTTTGAGAGCCAGATGTCACGATACATTTTGAGAGCCAGATGACGACGATACATATTGAGAGCCAGATGTCACGATACATTTTGAGAGCCAGATGTCACGATATATTTTGGGAGCCAGATGTCACGATACATTTTGGGAGATAAATGTCACGATACAGTTTGGGAGCCAGATGACGACGATACATTTTGAGAGCCAGATGTCATGATACATTTTGAGAGCCAGATGTCACGATACATTTTTAGAGCCAGATGTCATGATACATTTTGAGAGCCAGATGACGACGATACATTTTGAGAGCCAGATGACGACGATACATTTTGAGAGCCAGATGACGACGATACATTTTGAGAGCCAGATGACGACGATACATTTTGGGAGATAGATGACGACGATACATTTTGAGAGCCAGATGACGACGATACATTTTGAGAGCAAGATAACGACGATACATTTTGAGAGCCATATGACGATGATACATTTTGCGAGCCAGATGTCACGATACATTTTGAGAGCCAGATGACGACGATACATTTTGAGAGCCAGATGACGACGATACATTTTGAGAGCCAGATGACGACGATACATTTTGAGAGCCAGATTACGACGATACATTTTGAGAGCCAGATGACGACGATACATTTTGGGAGCCAGATGACGACGATACATTTTTAGAGCCAGATGTCACGATACATTTTGAGAGCCAGATGACGACGATACATTTTGAGAGCCAGATGTCACGATACATTTTGAGAGCCAGATGTCACGATACATTTTGAGAGCCAGATGACGACGATACATTTTGAGAGCCAGATGTCACGATACATTTTGAGAGCCAGATGTCACGATACATTTTGAGAGCCAGATGACGACGATACATTTTGAGAGCCAGATGTCACGATACATTTTGAGAGCCAGATGTCACGATACATTTTGAGAGCCACATGTCACGATACATTTTGAGAGCCACATGTCACGATACATTTTGAGAGCCAGATGTCACGATACATTTTGAGAGCCAGATGTCACGATACATTTTGAGAGCCAGATGTCACGATACATTTTGAGAGCCAGATGTCACGATACATTTTGAGAGCCAGATGTCACGATACATTTTGAGAGCCAGATGACGACGATACATTTTGAGAGCCAGATGACGACGATACATTTTGAGAGCCAGATGTCACGATACATTTTGAGAGCCAGATGTCACGATACATTTTGAGAGCCAGATGTCACGATACATTTTGAGAGCCAGATGTCACGATACATTTTGAGAGCCAGATGTCACGATACATTTTGAGAGCCAGATGACGACGATACATTTTGAGAGCCAGATGACGACGATACATTTTGAGAGCCAGATGTCACGATACATTTTGAGAGCCAGATGTCACGATACATTTTGAGAGCCAGTTGACGACGATGAGGTTGTGTTGATCCGAGACCAATCGTTACAGAAGGCCTGAACACTGACCTGCAACGTCAGAACATGTGGGCAGTTTGGACCAATAGCTCAATGACACGTCGTACAGAAATTTTTTTAAATCTTATTTCTGACTTAACGTCCCGAAAAAACATACAACAAATTATAAACATTGTATATGTAGTGTGATAACAAGCGGAAACGTGTCAAGTTCTGATCTTTAGGTCTTGAAAAGGTTTTCACTTACGAGGTCAATCTTTGAAGTATATTGGCGTCCTGCAAATCTGCACTGTGCATCGGAAAAAAAAGTGAGATCACGTGGATCAGACCTCCCTGTTTGACTCCGAGCCCCCTCCCGTCCCAAGCCAGGGCGTCTGCTGAGTTCAGCTCTCTATTCGTGTATTCACCTTTAAGTCAAGAGTTCGGCATCGCTGAAGCTTTTAACCCTCGCCCCCCCCACCCCCCTGAGCTGGAAATAACTCACAATCACAAAGCCACAGAGCAATGTCAAGTAAATAATTTATACAGCTTTTAAAGCATGAGAGGGACGTCCACTCACTCGCATCCCAACTCGTACCTCACACAGACCATAGTGCATCACGCTTGATCAGCAGCAACAAAGACATATATATATATATATTTACTTGTAAAAATGTATGTTGCACTGTTTAGGTTGAAAAAAAAAATCATTTATTTCAGAGTTAAATTCAGACGTAAATAACAGGATAGCTGGCCTTTGAACTATTAATAGCCAACACTTTTTTTTTTTTTAAACTCACAAATGCTTAGTTCATTATTTCTTTTTTTTAAATTTTGTGACTACTTCAACATAATGTTGTAAAGCAGATTATTTTAAAATTATGTTTTTGCCTTGCATTTTTTTGTTTTCAGAAATTAACTCTTTCTCTCAGTTATTATTTGTTTACGTTTTGAAGGAATTCTTCATTTCGCTCATTACTATTTCACTACCCTGTTATGATTGGGCTTCAATAGCTTTGTTGTTTGTTATCAGAAAATGTTGTATATTGGTATAGAATTAAAGGGAAATGCATGCTCTTTTTTTTATAATTCAAAGTTTAAAAAATTAATAATTAATTTAATTTAATGAGGTCAAAATCAACGATGATATCGTCGATTAGGAGAGAAAGAGTTAATGCACTATAATAACGTTGAGGAGTACATATAAAAAAAAAACATTCTGTAATAACTGAATCTTTGTTGACCCGATTTTGTGTTGCTCTGTTTGTGAACCACACGCTGTTATTGTTGCTGATTAGCACTGTTGTTAGGTGAATAAGTGCTTAGTTTCTACCTACTAATAGAGAATTACGCTGGTTCACCAAGTTCTTGTATTTAAACATTCATAAAGTAAATCTTATCTCATCAAAGCCCATTCGGTATGGAGAGCGAGGCGCCTTTTGATTACCCCCCCCTCCCCCCAGCAATAACTCATCAGAAGATTTAATATTTAATCTAACTACAATTTTAGAATTGTAACAAAATTAAAATTAAATTAACATGCTGATGAATTACGATTACTTTTTATAGAAAGCGTCTCAAAGTCTTGCCAGAAGTCTAATCAACAAATGCCTTGCTAAAACGCTCCAACAGAATCTAAACAAGCAAAGTATCATAAAAATATATATTTAAAAAAAAGCTTATACAAGAGAAAGAACTGCAACTTACAGCCATATATCTAAATACCATAAGATTTATTTCCTATTTTCTAAATAATTAAAAATTAATAAACTACCACTAATAATAATAATTTAATTAATTTTATTGATTATTGCTTTGTTGGGGACAATGAATATTTATGCAAAGTTTCAACTTGATCTGAGAATAGGAAGTGGGAGAAATAACGTGTACAGAATTTGTACCAGACAGACAGAGTGAGGTGATATAAGCTTTGTAAAAATGGCCTCTAAAGAATATTACTAATACACAAATAGTTATGTTTAGGAAGACACGATTTTGCGGTATTGTTTCCGAAATTGCTGATCACGTGATATAAGCCTTTAGAGACATTTAAGACACTAGCGACTGTGAATCCATCTCAAATAATACGAAACTGGAGATGTGGCTGAAATTGAATACTTTTTACAAAGCTTATATCAACTCACTCTTGTCTGTCCGTCTGTCTGTCTGGTAAAAAGTTTAAACATATTTTTCTCTCCCATTTCCTATTCTCGGATCAAGTTAAAACTTTGCACAATTATTCATTAAGCATGTATGAATAAAAAAAAATTAACAACAATTAGTTAATTTATTGTTGGTGATTAATTTTTTTTTATTTAGAAATAATAGGAATAAATGCTATCTAATGAGAGTTGTGTATTTGTGTGTGTATATATATATATATATGGATTTAGTCCCCTTATTACGTTTTGACACGTTTTTTCTCCCACTGTCCATTTTCGGATCAAGTTGAAATTTTGCATAATTATTCATAGTCAATCAGAATACACGAATCAATCCAAAAATTATCCAATTAGTTAATCATTTAGTACGAATTAATTAGTTTTGTTTTGTATAGCAGAAAGGGAGATAAACGCCGTAATTTTCAGATAAATGCCAGTACTTAGCGGTTCTTTCCCTTAGATGAGCTTTGTTTTTGTTTTTTAATATTTTTATTGCTTGTTATAAAAAGTCTACAAGTGGCTGTGACATTCATTCCACCCCAATGTCCCATTCAGAGCGCCGTGGCACACATCTTGAGAACTAGTCTCGACCGTTTATAACTTTACTGCGGTGTTTGTTTTATCCGTATGACCTTTCGCGACCTCTCACTTCCCATTCTTCCCCATATACTACATCTAGATCTATGTGTTTGTGAGCAATGTGTCTCTCGTTACTATAAGGATGTAAGCTCGAGTTAATTGAATAAAAAAAAATCATAATTTGTTCCGCTTGGCTCTTGATTCCGTTTCCTAATGAGATTTTAGCATGATTTTAATTTATTTTTGTTTCTTGTTCAATACAGGTAAATTAATAATAATAATTAATTATATTAATAATAATAATGTTTAGTATCCATAAGACTTGCCATATGCTAGTGGGATGGTGAGCGCTTTCGTAGGTTACAGTGCTCCTCCTCGACATGCAGCCTAGTCATTTTTTTGGGTGAGGGGTGAGGGGGTAAGGATTTTAGATGCTAGGGCCTAGGGGAAGGGGTTCGAAATACTTTGGGCTGTAGTAGTTACCGCCTCAGACTTCCGTGATATAGCCTATTTTAAGAATGGCCTTGTCTGCAGAAGTCGAAGCAAGGGATAGACACGTCGAGGTCACGAGAAAATTGGTCACTGAAATCTGGTTCAAAGCAATGGCGTTACTGACCATTGGCTCACCCGAGAAAAAAAATCTCACCAAATGCATGTTTTACGGACAACTGGTTCAACATTATTGTCTGTCTATCTCTCTCTCTATCTATCTATCTATCTATCTATCTTGTCTGTCTGTCTGTCTGTCTGTCTCTCTTTATATAAATATATATACATACATACATGTATGTAATTTGTCATTGTAGCTCTCGTGTTTATGTTTGTAATGTTATCACAGCGCCTTGAACCTACATTTTGTTTGTTAACAGCGTTCTTTAAATACAATTATTATTATGTATGTATGTATGATTTACACAATAACATTCAGTTCATCGACATAATAATAATGTTCAGCCAAAAACAAAGGCTCAATGCAAGGTGGGATGTTTTAATGTGAATTGTTATTGCAGGAATCCCTTATTAAAGTCAATAGTGAAGCTAGCTAGCTTAATCTGTTTCCATTGAACGTAAGTACCAGAGACTATCGTTAATGTTAATTAATAGCTAGGTCTGTAAGCCCACCTGTTGTGGGACCCCACTGCAGACTTCTCACCTTCCCCCGTTTCCCGATTCGTCCTGCCCCCCTCCCAGCTTCCTCCCCCATCCATCAGATTCATTTCCCGCTCATCTTCGTTTACGTCAATATGCTGATGACGTTGCCAGCTGGTGACGTCACGAATTCTACCCCCCCCCCTCTCGTAAATCTCATGGCATAGATTATTGTCAATAACGATGCCAGCTCTCCGCCATCTGTTTCATCTGTATGGCGGCGACTGTGCTGTAGGCTCATACAACGGCTCATGGCATGCTTCCCCACTTTTTTGTTTTATTTTGGTCATGCACTTTGTTGACGATCCAAAATAAGTTTCCAACTTTAATAATTCATCTTTTTAAATACCTGTTTCGTGTACATTTCCCAAGGACTCAATTGCTTTCTGGGTAGCGATGCTAATTGCGACGTATTCTGCCGCGGCCAGTTTCTCATAATTGCCTGCTTGTTGTTTTCAACTCTGCTGAATCTATTTATATCTTAATATCTTGCTGCTGCTAATTTTAAAATTGAAATTATCGATAGTGGCTTTGTTAATAAACTTGTTTATGTTAGGATTGAGCTTCGTGGATGCTGTTATAAAAAAAAAGAGAGAAAGTTCGCACTTTAATTAACCGACTATACAGATGTGATTTTGTTTTTTAAATGATCTGTTGAAAATATGAAATTTAGAAATGTGATTCTTCTTTAGGACACATTTGAAGTGCTTCCACTTTGGCTAATTAAGTGATCACCTGTTTTTTTTTTAATTATTAGGTCTGGACCAAAATGCGTTTTAAATGTCCAACTTAGCTTCAAGTTGAGACCTTGACCAGTTTTATGTCAACAATACACTGGCTATAAGGAAAGGATGTTTAAATAAAAAATATAAAAAGGAGACATCATTCCTGGAAGTCTTTTAAAAAAAGAAAATAAAAGATTCGTTGCTGTTCAGTGTTGGTCGTTGATCAGCTCATAGTTATGGAACGATTAGGAATTTGGCGGGAAAAGTTATTTGTTTCATAAAAAAAAGGGAATGTCTTGCCTTAGAGACAATGACGTGACTAGTAAAAAACAAGACTACTTTTGACGGCTTTATAGAGAGGCAGAATTTATGGACGTAGAGATTTATCTTGACGTTCCCTTCGTTATTATTAAACGTCTTGTTCGACATTCGCTATCAGCGTCGACTAACTTATATTGTTTACCTTTCGCCTGTGTTATTTGATTGCGTTATTTGAGTGTTACCTCCGTTGGACTTATCTGCATAAGACACAGCGTAAAAGCGCCTAACATCACACTGTCAGTTCATTTGTACCTGAATACTAATTTAAAATCCTTTTATTAAATGCTCTCACCCCCCGACCCCACTTACAATCGCTTCCACTTGAAAGTTCTTAATGCTCAGCTAAACAGATTATTGAACACGTATTTTTTGTCTATGTCTCATCACTTTATAGCAGTGGTCCGACCAGAACAGTTTTTTTTGTTTGTGATAAAAGCTAACCATCTTGTTTTAATACCTGATCCTGCCAGAGACGGGCTTATATTCCTAGTAGGTATTTATTTGAATAACGCCAAGATGTAGTTAGATGGTGACGATAATGGACAGCGCCAGAGTGTTAGAGACAGTTGCTTAAAACACACAGTCAAAAAAAAAATGGGACAAAAAGCTGGGTGAGGCACGGAAGATCAGGCACAGCACGCCACGTTTTGGCGCGCATTACTCATGCACGCAATTAGGCTAATTACGGAGCGGTACTCGCGATTGAACATAACTGACACGACGCAGACGGCCAGGCCTAATAGATGTAAGGAGTGGAGAGAGAGAGAGAGAGGGCGCCCAGGAAGGGAGAGAGAGTGACGGGTGAGCAGCCAGTCGCTTAGTTCTGTCGTTGTTTAGAAGTAATGAGAATTGGCTCTTCCGCATATCTTTCATTTCTTTATCCTCCTCGAAGAACAAATTACTTTTACAAAAAACAAAAAAATGTCATATATATAAACGTTCATAGTTTGCAAGCGATTGATAAAAGGATATGTATCCACCACATGTGACTTCCTGCTTATATGGACGCCCTAATATATAGATATGCAGATTTCAATGACTGAACTTTTCATTCACTAATAATTTACTTAAATAAAATATCATTTAAGGTAATATACCATTATTTTTACATATTATCATATTACGTTTTTTTTTTTCATTTTTAGCGGCCCCAGTAAGTTGAAAAGATGAAATGAGTTTTGTGTGGTCCGTCTGTCCATCCCGTTAAGATCGCATAATGTCGGAAGGATGTTGAAAATTCTATATAGTGATATTTTAGATCTTGAAAAGTTCTGGTGTAAGGGCTATGATGAAAAGACACTATTAGTTTTGTGTCTTCGGTCTGTCACGATTAGTTCGAATAAACAAGAAAAGCTTGTGAAAGGCCTCTTGAGTTTGTGTGACAACACAAACTTTATTTATGTGATATATTTGCTTTTTTAATAGCAAGTCATGATTCTGCTGACCCAAGCGGTTGAGTGTTTGGCTGCTAACCGTAAGGTGGTAAAACTTGTTTTACCTTGGGGGCCATTTAAACTTCAGACACGTGTAACACTGGCCGCAACACCCCCAAAGCCATTGGGTACTATTGAGCCAATCATTTACGGTTTCATTATTCGCCTTGCGGTTGCTCTTCCATGTCAGGTGGTTGTGTTGTTTACATTAATGGCCTCATTGAGTTCATTGTAATTTAAATATGAAAATAGTCTGCATCTAGATATCTTTAAGTAATAAAAAAGTATGTTACAATAATGTACTAATTAATAGGATTATCTAGTAGCTCTACTAAGGCTAGTGATGGATTTAGATCTATATCTTATCATTGGAAGACATTGCCATTATTATCATGTATACGACCTTAACCACGTGACATATTTAAAAGCAGGTCAGAGATTCGGAACAACCCCATGGGGGGGGGGGGGAGGAAGTATCGAAAGGTTGGATTACACCGTTACAAAGCCCTGGCGCTTAGTTTTAGTCATTGCTGGCTTGACACAATGAGTTCTAGAGAAATTTTATGGTCACAGTTTATAAATAGCTCTTGAGTCCTTAAATACTGGAAGGTTAACCATTATTTTTTTTTTTACCTAACGTCTACTGGAGTGTGGGTGAGATCGGGAAACATGCGGGTTCTTTGGTGTCTTTCTAATACGTAATTATTATTATTATTATTGTATATATATCTACCACCTTAGCCTTGATGTAGAATGCGTCCATTGAAACGAAATAATACAATTTGGTGTCAGTAACACCGTGGTCATATTTTACATCTCACAGTCTGAAAGATGGACTTGTATCTAAATTTAGCTGCAGATCAAGGTCACCACACTGTGCCTGGAACACAACACTCAAGTGAGCAGCTGATTTATAGACACCATTGACCTCTTCACCTTTGACCTCTAAATTTCTTAAAGCCGCTGCCTTTTTTTTTTTTTTCTACGATCACTTCCTTTTTGCGTACCTTTATTTTTTTTTCCGCCACTTTTTCTAGTCTTGGTCCGTTGAACCAGAAAGTACCAAACACCCACACAAAGCAAAGGTAATTAAGGCTGTTCAGGGTCAACTGTGGCATCCCCCCCCCCTTTTTTTGCTCTCATCCCTCCCCCTCCTTCCTCTACGTCAGACCTAACCATCTTTGTAACTAGTTGATCTTGAAGTAAACTAAAGAAAGTAAGAGGGGCGGTGGGTGGGGTGGGCTAGAATGGCGTGGACGTCGACAGTCAATTACTTTTGGCCCGACCCCAAGAGAACTAATTTCCTCCTATAATTAACTTCTTATTAAATAAAATTGCCCAGGGAAAAAAATGGAGGGAGGTGGGGGGGGGGGCTCAAAGAGGGAGTAAAGATAAAACGAAAGAAACAAGGTAGACACCAAAAAAATGGGGGTGTTTTTTTTTTTTGGAGGGTATGTGTGTGAGAAGGGGGGGGGGGTATGGAGCACTCCATTTCAAGGGCCACACAGGACAAAGAGACGAAACTTATTGTACGCGGAAGAAAGAAAATTGGATGAAGGTGGGTGCCGGACCTGGAGAGATTGGGGGGGGGGGTTTCCATGTTAACCATTTTACAACACTCAATGTTAGGTGTATATTTACCTTTGTATCAGTACTCATTTCTTGTTGTCTGTTTAGACATCTGTGTAGTAAGTCTATCTTACATTTACTTGGGTCTAGATAGGAACTATATAAAAAAAAACAACACCTGATCATTGTCCAATTTTATTTTTGAATATTTTCTTATTTCGACTCTTCTTGAAAATGCTAGCCCTAAAAAAATACAATTTCCTGTGGATGAAAATGTTTATGAACTTATCTTAGTTAGGATTTTAGTTGATTAGAATTACCTGCTGTCTTTCTTTATTGTGATTAGTTAAAATATACACAGGAAGCTAAGAAGTTTTGGTTAAACTCACTCCCCTATATATTTCTTAAAGCAGATTTGCATGTGTCCAGTTAAGGCAGCGGTTCTCAACCTTTAAAGCTCGGCGACCCTTTTTTACAATCCCCCCAGTCTGCCGACACCCCCCTCCCCCCATACACATACGGCAATAGAAGAGAAGACAATAACAATGTATATTTTCGATGGTCTTAGGTGACCCCTGGCAAATGGTCAATCGACCCCAAAGGGCGTCGCGACCCACAGGTCGAGAACCCATGAGTTAAGGAGACAGTCAGATAGAGACACTGCTCTATAATCACGACTTACTTCGCTCTATACTCTCTATATTTCCATCTAATCAGATTGTAGCTAACCCGAGGCGAACTTGTGCTTTGTTATAAAACATTTGACAACAATGCATCTCAGTGAAGACAAAAAAAAACACCAATTTTAAAATATGTAGATCTTATCTACCAATTGTTCTCCTGACATTTTCTCTTTTTAAATATATTTGTACTCACATAATGTTTCACATCGCTATAAGGAAACACTTCGGTCTTTTGTGTATTAATACAATTTTATACAATGTTTATTTTGTATTTCTAACCAGTGGCCTCTTTTAGCTCAAATCAATCTTTTTTTTTTTAAAATTCAAACCTTCTCCATAACTCACAATGAATAATGAATCTTATAGTTCATGTGGACTTGATCTTGTATTGATGTATTGTAATAGGTGTTTGAAATATAAAGTGTCTCCCAGGTAGGGAAAAACAAAAAGGTTTGAGAACCTCAGTTTCAAAATATCCGCAGAAACTGATTGAGGAATGTACAAGACGTAGTTCGCATGCCTTCCAAAACCTTTTAGGACATACATGGCAGCGTCCATTAAAGTCAGAACCCTGTAGATCTCGTGGAATGAAGGTGACTAGAACTGAATAGAGCCAGGTAGGGTGATTGCTTTGTTGAGTGAAAGGGGGGCATTAAGTGGGGGGCGTTATAGCCTAACAGTAAAGATCGGCCATGGAGCAATAAAAAAAAACAATTACAGAAAATAAATTGGCTTCCATAAAAAGGCTGCTTGGGGGAAGAAAAGGTAAAGAAATAATTATTTTATTGTTTAATGCCTTTGTTAGGTGTTAGCTATAGTTTTCAACCAGCCGGGTGCGTAAACAATTTTTTTTTTGCTCCTTTTTGTAGGAGGGTACACAAATATATGTGAAAGTTTGGAGTCACTGAAGGTTTGGGGGAAGGGGGATTAAAACTGTCAGAAGTTGGGGAAATCAATACCTATGTTTTTACACCGCATCTCTACCGGTTAACCTTATTCTACTGGTTCACCTTTATCCACTGGTTCACCTTAATCCGCTGGTTGACTTTTATCCATTGTCACATTAATCCGCTGGTTGACTTTTATCCATTGTCACATTAATCCGCTGGTTCAAATGTTGTCACCTAAGAATATTAATGGTAATTAATTAATGTTTGTTTTATATAGAAAAAGGGAAGTAAATATTGCAGCATTGAGATGCAGTTCTATACAATAGCAGTTCTTTCCCTTATATAAGATTTTAAAAAAATATTTATAAAAAAAGGGGAAAAGACGCCATCAATGACATATGGAATGTGGTAATGGAGATGACTATTTACCCTATTTTAATACCTATATGCAAACGGTTTTAGATTTTTTGTCAGTTGTATTGCTAAATTAAGTTAAATTCTGCTATACTAACTACTACATTTACACACACACACACACAAATGTTTACTATTTTTTTAAATAGTAAAAAATCTATTTAATAAGCATAGAATGTTGGACATAATTTAAAACAACAATTAATAAGTAGTTCTTCATATTAGCACACAAACTTCAATAACGCACAACGTTAATAGAACACTTAACTAAAGGACAATTATTTTTTTACGGAAATGTTTTTCTCTTTTTTTTTCTTGAGGATTTGAATAAGAGATTGACTCTTTACAAAACAATTAGATATTCATTATAAGACATCAGTTAGGCCAGGTTCATATCTAACTTCACATTCACTTTCACATATTCCTTGGTCTGCTGGACCGCTGGGGTACCACACATGATCTGTCCACCTTCTTTCTTAATTCTTCTCTGTCATTTGTCTTTGATAGAATTTCATTCTTCTGTTCTTTCTGAAAATATTTAAACCTGCCTTTTTGCCTGCCTGGGTGGACCACTTCAAAGGCCATTTTTGAGTTTATGTTTCGACACAAACTGTCTTTGTAACCTTGTTAATGTATAAAATTGTATGTATATATATATATATTGCGACCTTACATTCAGCCTCTCTCCCACAATAGACGCGCACCATTTTTTTGTCGTTTCCAGCATTTCGCCCCCCAGTTTTCAAGTTGTCTCGCCTGATCAACGTGTAAAGACTACCACCTCAACTAAGAGGATATACAAATAAATAAATATTGAAAGAAACATTTTTGTGTAATACTTATTCGCTTATGTTGATGCAAAGGGGGTAATAAGGGGCATCGTTAGAGCTTAGTGCGCGCCCGCCTGCAAAACAATTATAAGTTAACCACGAAAACAAAAACACAGAGGGCCACATTGGCAACTTCTTTCTCTTCCCTTTTTGTATAAGCCGCACCTGAGGATAGTCAACGAGGTTGCTGGCGAGGGTGAGTGGTGGCCAGTTTTCCAATGAGAACGTGATGGTAGCCAAATTAGAAACCAAATTAAAAAAAAAAACATCCAGTATAAACATATGAAACACCAAAAAAAAAAAAAACAACAAAAGAAAAATCAATAGACGACGATTTCTAATTGTTTTCCTTTGCCCGTTAAAGAGTGTAGATTATATTTCCCCCGGCGACTAATTGGCTGGAGTTAATTAGCTGATTCTTTTTGTGTTAACGTTTTCCGTGGTAGGTTTTTTTTTTTTTTCAAAGAATGCAATTTTCAAATCATCTAGCCGTGTATGTATTTGTTCATTTTAATTAGATATTAAATATAAGTGTTCGGACCGGTTACATTTGCATGAAAGAATTCACTCATTGATCCATTGATCTATCTGTATGTAATCAGCCTGCCCATATATGCATCTAATATATAAAGTAGAACGTGAGGCGTATGTATGTATGTCCCCGTATAGAAATCAAAACCGTTTCACCGATCTTAATAAAACTTGGCAGAAATGTTTCTTGGGTACCGACTTAGACCGTAGTGTATGTATTGTAGCCCTAAAACATACTTAAGACCCTAAAAAAAAAAAGTTGACCAGCTCTATGAAAGCATTATAACTTCATCGAACTATGCCATGTTTACATGAGAAAAGATCGAAAGGATCTAGATCTAGATCTAATTTTAAGAACTACACTTTGCACATATTCTAATCGTTTCATTCATTCGCGTACATCTAATTAAAAAGGCCACGCATGCGCACGTGCAAAATGAAATCTATCCAAGCCAATACATATCTTAATAAATAAAAATGTTCACATAAAAGTATATAGAAAGAAATCCCCCCCCCCTTATTTTTTCGTTCCAAAAAAAAATACAAAAAGCTTGAGATCTTTGAAATCCTTTAACGTGATTGTTCGCGTGGCTTGTTTTCCATTTGATGAAATCCTTTATACATGATTACATTGCAAGATAAACAGTTCACATTCGGCAGATGTATGGATGTTGTCATTACAGTAATGCGTCATACTCGAGTTCCTTAACTCTACCATTTCCCTCTTTAATCTTATTTAAAAGAAACAAAAAAACTATTCAAATTTTTTTTTGTTCTCTCTTGAGGAAAGAAAAAATAACCCCACTAATTTAATGTATTTTTGAGATGAAATATCGTAAGAGAGTGGTGTCCCTTTTCGATGAGTAAATATTGCAATCATTAAGGAAATGGGGGGCCATTTTTGCAATTGCCTCGGTAGATGTCTCCTGGGTGAGCGGCTGTGGAATTGTCGGACCATTGGATGGGGGGGGGGGTAGGTTGAGTAACGCTAGAGATGTGGATAAGGAGAGATATGGGGGGGGGGTGGTGGAAACATAATCTGGTTGAGTGTTCAGGATACCTTTTATCCAATAGCTTTGTCCCACTTTGTAGATTAATTCAGTCAGACGCACCCGCTTATTTTTAAGCGCTTTGGTATTTGTGGGTTGCGTGATCATTTGTTTGTGTTCTGGTATAGGAAATGGTTTGCGGGGGCTGGGGTGGGGGGCAAAAGCGGTTCATGTTTGGCTCCCGCCGTCTTCATTTTGAAAGAAAATTGACAACGAAAAATCTATAGTCTGATCATCATATTTCTGCTGTACATTGCCACAGACTTGTCATCGAATGATACTGAATGGTACGGATGATGATTATGATAATAATAATAATAATAATAATAATATTTACTATGTCCGCTGGTGAAAATGACAATTAGCTTTTTTTTTTAAAAAAAAAAGCATATTAGGTAAATATATATATTTTTTAAAAAATCCATTTTCTTGTTTTCCGAAGAAATATGAAGGTCACGATCACGTCTGCGTGGTCACGTAAAACACTGCACTATCCCTGTATCGTCGGACTTGAGACAAGCTCCCGTAGACATGTCCACACTCTGTCTTTATTCGCAGCCTTTCTGACCCCCGGGGGACGCCACTCTAAAACATCATTTTGTTTTTAAACTGCTGCAAACTCTTGTGTCGTCATTAGAAACTCAAACTATTAAAATGGAACCAGCTCATAATAATAGTTCGACGACTGCCCGCAAGATTTCAATCGATATCGAACTGACTTGAACACGAAAGTCTATTCGATGCCTCTGCGTTTCATTTGGGAAAGGGGGGGGGGGGAAAAAAGGGGGGGGGGGTACCGAGCTTGTGGGAATCGGTGGGGCTGCATTAGCGACTAGTAAAACGAAACTCTGGCTTCATCCGCTCTGAGTTAAAAACGTGCGTGCACGCGCGGGAGGGTTTTAATTGGTCCGAAATGTGATCCCAATTATGATTAGCTTGTTGGGGGGGGGATTAATAACCCTGTCTTGGCATTACTGCTCGCGTCATTTGCTATTCGCATTGACTAATGACAATTGTGAAATCTATTATTTGTATGTCTTTTTTTTATTGTTTGCAATTGTATGCATCGGACTTATATATATATATATATATATATATATATATATATATATATATATATACACATATATATATGTTAGGGATACACACACACACACACACACATATATATATACATTATGTGCCTTGTGATGGAGAAAGAAAATTTTCCTCTCGTGAAAACAAAATAGGGTAAGCGCGAGAATCGCAATACTGTAGGGCTTTGAAGTACAACTATTGGTTTTGTTTAGAATTTATCATTGGGCTGGTTTATAATACAAGGCGCGAACTGTTCGCTAAAATCTGGCCTTGATTTAACATAGTCCAAACACATACATCTTTCTTTCGAGATTTCGTCCTGAAATAAACAGTTCGTTTAAAGCTAAATTTTACTGTAACTCATAGGCACGATGATAACATTAGATAGACAGACAGCATAAAAACAATGGCGGCTTTCCCCAACTTGCCAACTAATAATACCTAAGCATCATTAGAAATAAAGCGAATGTCGTTACTATAATTTTACTATTTTTAATACTAGTTTTAAATATTACTTTTTGATAATAATTTAAGTGCTGCTTTTATTATAATATTATTTTTGTGTTTTTGTTTTTTTCAGATCCATCAAGCGTTCCTGTTCAGAAGTCTTCAAGAGGGTACTCAGCCTCTTAGAGGAAAGTGTAGAATGTCAATTTAATCCAGGGGCGTCTTCGACAACGATGTAGATGAGTCAATTCTACCCTACAGTGAACCCCGGCTACCCCGCTACCACGGAGAACCCACATCACGGCCACTTTCCGGACTCTCGCCACCGGATATACCCGTTCTCGCCCGGCGAACAGATGATGGGCCCCGGAGGGGTGGCGTCCATGCCCAACGGGGCGGTCACCGTGAACCAAACGGGGATCCCCAAAACCTGCGCGGCGTGCGCCAAGCGCATCCAGGACAGGTTCCTCCTCCTGGCTATGGACCGTTACTGGCACACGGCGTGCCTGAAGTGTTCCTGCTGCCAGGCGCCCTTGGGGGACATTGGTAGCTCCTGCTTCACAAAGGCTGGGATGATCTTGTGCAGAAATGATTATGTCAGGTTGGTATACACATTGGCATAGCGTCTGCTTTATTGCTCATGGTCCAATTACATTTTACTTGTAAATTATCTTAAATTTCCTAAACAAACATAAACTTATATTTTTTAAATCTTATTATATCTTATCTTATAAATTAGATGTTAATCTTGTCTTGCATGTTAATTATAGACTTAAATTGTGCTAGTCATTGGTTTTCCTGGCTGATTCAGGCAACTCCTTCCATATTCTAATGGCATTAGTGAAGAAGGAGCACTTTTTAGACTTAATCTTGTCTTGCATGTTAATTATAGACTTAAATTGTGCTAGTCATTGGTTTTCCTGGCTGATTCAGGCAACTCCTTCCATATTCTAATGGCATTAGTGAAGAAGGAGCACTTTTTAGACTTAGTCCGAACATTTGGAATAAGAAAAGTGCTTTTAATGCCTATTTCTTTATCAAACTTACGTTCCATGCTCTAATGGCACTAGTGAAGAAAGAGCACTTGTACGAATTAGTCCTAGCTTATGAAATAAGAAAAGTGTATATCAAATCTTATAACTTGTCTAAATCATTTGAACTTTGCTGATTTGAGATTTAAAGAATAACATATCAGGTAATAGTTAAAATTACACTCGAAAGCATAAACACTAATTCTTCTACTCTCATCAGACACCTGCAAATCATTGCTTACTTATGATGAATGATAAAAAAAAAAATACAACGACTCATAGGCGCCCTAAAAATACCGAAATAAAAAACTCCCAGTCTTCACCAGGATTCGAACTCGGTTCGGAAGCCTCGTGCTGTACCACTCAGCCACCGCGCCTTCTTAAAAAAAAGATATGGAGACATTTTGATATTTATAAAAATCTGTCAGTGACCTTCTATAGAAATATAAGCAATTCAAACTAAGCAATTCAAATTCCTTTCTGTTAGAAACAGGGGAGCTAAGAAGTGTGAAAGCAGCATTGTAATAAAGTACACACACACAATTATTTTCAAAATAAATACTTCCTTTATTCCTTAAGATAAGATAAAATAATTTTATTGATCCAATCAAATGGAAATTCAGTTTGACTACAATTGACAACCTCCGCGTAACTACTTTATAAAAACAATATGGATGAAAAATTCGAACAACATTCACTCACGAAACACATACACATTCACAACCAGCGCTTTATGAGTTTGACTTCTATGTACTTCTCGATGACGACAGATGATCTTGTAACACTCTGACCGATAATGTGATAAAGAAGTTTTAAAATCTTTCTGTTTTAGTCCTAATGGAAAGGAGACGACCCCTTCGTTCAGATCTTATGAAACAGTGGTTTAATGGGTGCAGGTTGTCTTTAAGAATCGTGAGTATTTTGGAAAGGCATCTTTCTTGAAAAAGCTCTTCAATAGATGGTAGCTGTATTTGAGTAATATACGATGCTTTTTTTAATTACACCTGATACACCAACTAGTTAGCCTTTTATAAATGTGACGCCATTTCTGACCCCCCTCCCACAATAGCTACATTGATTTATTTATTAATAAAACAGTTTTGTCTACAGATTCTAAATTTACTAAGATGATTGGAAAAGATTTAGAAAAAAAAGAAATAACAGTGCTACTTGTTACATAAATTAATGTAAATCTAGATCTATATACACCAACACAGAACTGTTTCTAGACTAGTAGATCTATATAATGACAGTACGTTAGATCTACTGCCTTCTACACATTTTCTAGTGTTTCCACAAAAATCTTTTCGACTCCGGAAATTCCCACGGGATATTGTTACAGACGGATGATGAGAATTCGCCCCGCCCCCGCCCCCATTACTTGTCCCCAGCTCAATTCTATCAAAAGTTCCTACTCCCAATTTAATGATATTCGTAATGATATTCTGTTGTGGGACCTGGAGAAAATTGAATTCCTAATGACCGCAGGGTTAAGGGGAGGGGGGGGGAGAGGCGAGTACGTAAGGTCTTTGATCACGTGATATGCGCCAGGAAATGAAGGAGGGGGGGGGGGCTGTGCAATTATTTATTATTAATTGGTTGTCGTTAGACTTGAATGTTGACCTTGATTAAGTCTCGGTGAGTCTCAGGCAGGACTTTAATCTTGGGATGAATTGTCTTTTGCATCGATGTGACCTTGACATGTGTGTCTCGTTGGCATTGTGTCCTTGAAATAAATGTCTTGGGCATTAATATATCCTTGACATTGGACAAAAGTACGTCCTTACCATGAATGTGTATTGGGCATCTATTGTCCCCTGACATGAATGTGTCTTTGGCATGAATATGTCCTGAAATAAGTCTTGGGCATCAAGAATGTCCTTGACAATTAGTCTGTCTTGAACACCGATGTTTCCTTACTTAACGTGAATGTGTCTTGGGCTTCGATATGCCCTTGTAATGATCGTCTTTTTTTGTGGATATTAATGTAGACTTGATATGAATGCGTCGTATGTGTTTTTTCCTTATGTCTGTCTGACCACAGGTTGGAACTAGTAACGTTGAATGTGCTTATTTAATTTCTCAATTTAGTCTTTGGCTCTCCCTACGGCCACCCTATTGGCGTCCCCTACTTAAAATTGGTGTCCCCTACTTAAAATTGGTGCCCCCTACTTAAAATTGGTGCCACCTACTTAAAATTGGTGCACTTAGCGGTATATCGTATTCCCATCAAAAACTGGACGTCTTTGGAAGAGGGGGGGGGGCGTGGGTTTTACTACATAAATAATTTAATGAGGATGGCGTTAAGTTTGGACCAGCAGAGTTTTCTGTGTTGACATGTTCTGTGTCTATCCCATTTTCATTATTCTTTTAAATTAAGCCTTTTTTCTTTTTCTTTCTCCAATGAAAGTGGTTAACTAAACATGATTTACGGTAGTTTCGGTCTTTAAGATATCTACGCAATATACTGTCTTCTTTTTCTAAGTCTTCATAGAACTCGTTTGTCCGAAGTCTGAAACAAAAAAAAAAAAAAAACTACTAGCTACTCCTCAACGGGGCTTTTGTTGCTCGCCCTCCGCTTCCCTTTCGAGCGTGTTTTGAAGCCAATTAAAGGAGTTCCGAGCTGACCTTTTGGCGGAGGGTCCGCGAGTGACCTCGGCTACTCATTAGTCCCCGTTTGGTTCCCACAAGTATCTGGTGGCGTGTCCGTTCTCCCGCCCCCCTTGACCCCCCCCCTCTCCCGTTTTTCTCATCATCTTGATTCTCCTCCCATACCCCTGTGTCATAACGAACGTTACGAGGTGAGGCTGGCAGTTCCCTATGCTATCTCCTGATTAGAAGATCAATGGAGAGTTTGAACTAATAGCCTTCTGCTTGCCACACACAGTTTTCTCGGTAATTAGAATTTCGTATGAATTGCTGTGAATTAAACTCGGCCTAGACTTTCGATACAGAGAGTATTCCTGTGATTCCATGTAGCATCGGACTCAGTGAGCTAACGTTAATTAGGCATTTAGTTTTCATATATTGAAACTGTTTCAACTCTTTACAAAGCTTATATCAGCTCACTCTGTCTGTCTGTCACAATTTTTTGTACACGCTATTTCTCCCACACCCTTTCTCGAATCAATTTGAAACTTTGCACAATTATTCATAGTCGATGACAAATACATGAATCAGCAAAAAAAATAAAAAATTAACCAATTTGTTAATCAATTAGTGGTAATTAATTTATTTTGTTTTATATAGAAAAAGGAGCTTATTAGTGCAGTATTGATATACATGGCATAGATTTTGCGTTTATTTCCCTAAGATAACTTTTTTTTTTTTTTTAACATTTTGCTTTTTACTAATGTGATTGGTATATTTAACTGTTTATAAAGCAAATTGAAAACACTATTAATCTGAAATAATGAAATAGTTTCATAGAACAACGAAGAAAGTAAAGGTACCCCTTTCAGACCTTTCCATGTTGTCAGAGAAAATAAAACTAATTTGTTTATGTACGTCACGGTTAACGAGGGTATCATGAGGCCAGCACCATGACCATCGCTTTTACTTCCCCAACTCAGGGGCGTCCTAAAAGTCGCAAATTTCAAAACATTAGTTTTTACTGGGACTCGAACTCGGTTCTTAAGCCTAGCGTTTCAACATTTACCTTTCAACCACCACGACCCAAAACGAGAAAAAATAAGTTAAATTATCTGAAATGACTTATCTTCTTTTGAGAGGTAAAATTTCCTTTTTTTTTTATATTAATAGTCTCCATGTGTGAATCATGTATCAAAGCAAATATATCGGCTTATTGTCATTCATTCACGCCACTCTATTCTGACCTTGCCCCATCTATTCTGACCTTGCCCCATCTATTCCTACTTTGCCCCATCTATTCTGACCTTGCCCCATCTATTCCTACTTTGCCCCATCTATTCCTACTTTGCCCCATCTATTCTGACCTTGCCCCATCTATTCCTACTTTGCCCCATCTATTCTGACCTTGCCCCATCTATTCTGACCTTGCCCCATCTATTCCTACTTTGCCCCATCTATTCTGACCTTGCCCCATCTATTCTGACCTTGCTCCATCTATTCCTACCTTGCCCCATCTATTCTGACCTTGCCCCATCTATTCTGATTTTGCCCCATCTATTCTGACCTTGCCCCATCTATTCTGACCTTGCCCCATCTATTCTGACTTTGCCCCATCTATTCTGACCTTGCCCCATCTATTCTGACCTTGCCCCATCTATTCTGACCTATTACAAATCATCGCTCCAGCCCTCCGTTATATCACTCCTAGGCGCCAATCTATCCCTGCATTTTTGTATCTCGTTCATGCGCCAATATATCTTACATTAGCTCCCATGCAACCCTCACGTGCGCTAATATATCCTCCCCTTTTCTACATTGCTCCCCTCCTATGGACGAATCTATCCTCCCCTTTCTACATTGCACCCCTCCCATGGACGAATCTATCCTCCCCTTTCTACATTGCACCCTTCCTATGGACGAATCTATCGTTTCTTGCTCATCTAAGCTATCAGTAGCACGCCCATCTATTTTTGTATTCCCTGATCGCTGTACGTGGCTACGACTTCTTGATCTTTCTTCGCTTAATGCTTAATGTTATCTACCAATGAATAGAACTGAAAATTATGCCCGAAAAGCTCTATGCTAATCATACATCCCAAAATCGACTAAAAATAACTTTTTAAAATTCCCGTTTCTTCATAAAGTTCGCCATTGACAATCCCTCTAAATTTTTCGATGAAGATGAAAACAAACATTTTTTTATCACATACATCACCATAATAAGCATCAACAATCCAAGATCTAGGTAGAAAAAACATCCATCAACTTTCATTATTGTTACTTTTTCTTTTGTTTATGTTTTTTAAGACATAGCGGCAGTCGTTGGATCATAGGCTGTTGGGTTAACTGCATTAATTTTTCAAAACCCAGCGAGGAGGAAACGAGGGAGGGAGGGGGGGGGGATATCAAGATTGTTTAGATCTGCAGACGTGATCCAATTAAGTCCGTTCTGTTGCTGACATCAAAAAGGAAATTTAAAAAGCCGGATTCAATATCTAATTAGTGGAAAAGAAATAATGTTGGTAGCTTTTTTTTTTTTTATAATTGCTTTTTTTTTTCTTTTTTCAGGAAAAAACCCCGGATTAAAGCAATTATCTTAATGAATAATATGAATATTCGTTTAATATTCTTAATGCTTACGGGAACAAAAGGAGGGTTTTTATTCCTAAGTCTTTGTTCAGGGGGAGATAATCGGCGCAGTGCTGGTCGTCTGCTGGTACGCCATCTTGCATCCGTTGGTCGGACTATACAAACACACACACACACACAAAGAGAAATTAGGTAATAATCTAGAAAGTCGGTATGCTAGTGAGGGTAAGAGAGAGAGAGAGAGAGATGGAGGCCGTGGACCTTAAATGCCAAGTTGCATTTAGTATATATCTTTCATCACTTGATGCATTTGTTTATGTCTAGATTTTCTTATGAATCAAGTTTCAAATGCCACCATGTCTGCGCCTACGGAATTACATGGATGTGTGGGCGGGATAGCTGAATGGTTCTCTGTGTGGCCGAGGGACATAACCAGGTGGGCTTCCAAACAAGGGAGATCGAATCCCGAACCAGATTCGATTCAATCTGAGCTGTGGTTGCAAAGCGCCCTAAGGGTAGCCGGGAAATTTAGCTTCTTTGACAAGTCCACAAATGGAGTCATCTGTCCTAACACCAAGTGACGACAATGCCACCTATGTTGCATCATTCACAACCATTCACTAACCTCTTTCACCGTTACCATATAAACACACACACACTCCAAAACAATGTACACTTCTGTCTAATTGACTGAATGGAATGCCGAATGACAGCTGGATACAAACGGGTTAAATGTGCCTAATTCAACTAAGTGAAAATATGAACAATCGGCTATGTGGCCACAGGTGTGGACATCACTATTTTTTTCATAATTAAATTGTAGATAATATTTAACTATATTTATTTCAGTTATAACTATTTGCATAATTTTATTTTTGATTGGTAAAACCATATGTCAATTAGGTATAAATATGGAAATAAAAAGATTTCCTTTCTCATTAGTCATTTTCTAAAAGTTGTGTCCCCCTCGTTAACTTTATTTAATGTGCTAGTTCAGCGGTTCTCTTAAAGCTCGGCGACCCCTTTTTACAATCTCCCACTCTGCCGCGACCCCCTCCCCCTGACACACACAGCAATAGAAGAATAGACAATAACAATCCTTATTTTTGATGGTCTTAGGCGACCCCTGGCAAATCGTCAATCGACCCCCAAGGGGGTCGCGACCCACAGGTTGAGAAACCCTGTGCTAGTTAAAAGCATCACCCGTAAGCGCCCTTCCCGCCATTCTGCTCCAAGCACGTGACATTCAGAATTAATGACACAAACTACAGGTTGAGCGATTAGGTCGCGCATTAAAATGTTCTGTGTTTGAAAGAAGAAGAAAAAATAAATAAAAAGCACAAATATACACAAGTTCGGGTCCATTAAGAAATCCCTTCATTTTAAACGACCTCTCGTAGTACATGAAAGAAAAAGACAGAGAAAAAAAAACAACAACGCTGGATCGATTCTCATATCTCATGGCTGTCGCGCGCACTCCCATTCAACGAGCATCGATTACCTTTTTTTTATCAAGCAATACTGCCAGGGGTATCGATAGTTTTTTTTTTCTTCTTATTTATTGAGATAAAAATCATTTCTTTAGCTGTTAAACACGAACGTCCATTACTTAAATTGATAGGGATCGATACCGGGAAGTATCGCGCATGCCTCCACCGCCTTTGTGGGTAGTTTAATTATCTTGACTTGGGCCGGGAGTGAGGACGGGGAGGGGGGGGGGAGATTGCTTTTTAGCTAATTAAATAGAATTGTATGTTTAGATTGATCCGATGGAGGGTAAATAGGGGGGGGGGGCTCATGGGCGGAAGTCGAAGTCAAAGATTTACTTAAGTTTCTTCATGGTATTGAAGCTTTTATAAAAACTATTTTCGGAATATTATATTATATTAAAAACGAGCTAATTCACTTCCTGGCACTGCCAGGGTCGAGCGTCTTTAGAGAAAAACAAAATTCATTGTAGTTCCTTTAAGCCTTTAGATGCGTGTGGTAGTGTAGCCTCTAAACACTAACATTGTAAATCCATTTTGTATGCTCTCGTAAAAAAAGCTCATCACTTTAAGGGTTAACAGTGTCCACTGAGGAATTTTCTGGTAATGTGGCAGGTCTGCAGCAGTGCCACCCTCTGACAGGCAACGAGAATCTTCTAGAGGATGTTAAGGGCCTTGAATGTATCTGTGAGGTCAGTTGTCATTATCCCCTCGGTTGATATTGTTATTACTATTATTTGCTATTAAGAGCTAATACGGTTAGGTTCGAACCACTGTTTGATTTCTGTTGTCTGAATTAATTTGTCTGTCTGAGTAGTTCCATGTACTGTCCTTCCGCTATTAGGGATACTTATAATTATCAATACTTTATAAAAAAAAATAGGTGCCGGTACTCAGTGATGGATTGCCTAACTTTTAATAAACGTTAAAATACAAGGAAACGAATACCTTTTTTGTCACATTGAAAAAGGTGCAAAAGGTGCCTGTACGCCTTACCGGTGCGTACCGTCACAAAAAAAAAACAACAACACTGGAACTTATAAATAGATTTCTGTTTGGTGTATCATGTGTACATAAAATAGAAAGCGATGATTAGCTATGTTCATTATAAAGGTACTCTACATTTGGTGCAGTTTTTAGCATTGTAAAATCACACTTTCACTTGAGGCACAAACACAAACTAAGTTTTATTATCCAGTTGACAACAGTTATTTTTAATTTAAAGTCCATGACAATTTTTAGAGTCGAACATTTTTCGTAAAAATCCCCAATACTGACAATTTAATACAAGGCATGTCTTCGAGTCCAGGGATTTATTATGAGTATTTCAATTTTCAGATGCCACCTACATATTTTTCCGCTACGCATGCAAACAAAGTCGTTGTTCTCCGGTCGTCTATATAAATTTCGGGAAAGGGGTGAGGGTAGCGGATGTCTGCGACTATCGTGAGTGTTATTCAGCTGCCCGCTATTTTGTATCATCTATATTCTTTCCCCATTTCTTTTGTCTTCCAATTTGCTTCAGCAGATCTTGAGCTTGCTGTCATTTATGTCGCAGAGAAACTTCTCTCTCTCTCCCAGCTAGACTATGACTTAATGTGAGATCATTTGTCTGAAGAATTCACCAATCGTTTTTAAAATCATGCCAAACTGTTTCCTGTGGTCAATTTTCAACAATGATATGGAGATCAGTTTGTCCGGGGGGGGGGTGCTCTTAGGAAATAATCCCACGCCGCCTATTCAATTCCCCCCCTATTCAGGTTTCGGAGGCGCGGTAGCTGAGTGGTCAAGCGCTTAGCTTCCGAACCGGGGGTCCTGGATTCGAATCTCGGTGAAGATTAGAATTTTGAATTGCGGGATTATTAGGGTGCCTCTGTGTCCACCCAGCTCTAATGGGTACCTGACATTAGTTGGTGAAAAGTAGAGGCAGTTGGTCGTTGTGTTGGCCGCATGACACCCTCGTCAATCGTGGGCCACAGAAATAGATGGCCTTTACTTACATCATCTGACCTATAGATCGCAAGGTCTGAAAGGGGAAGTTTACTTTTTTTTTTTTTCGTGTCCCTTTGATTTCGTTTAGATTCCACTCTATTGTCCTCACATAGGACTTTATTGGTCCCCTATTACAGTGTGTTATTGTTAAAAGAGTTGTACGAACGTGTACTGGCCACATGAGACCCTCGTTAACCTTGGGCCACAGGAACTGATGACCTTTACATCATCTATAGATGAGATGATCTAAAACAGCGGTTCTCAACCTTTTAAGCTCGGCGACCCCTATTTACAATCCCCCACTCTGTCAGGACCCCGCCCCCCCCCACACACACACATACAACAATAGAAGAATAGGCAAATAACAATCCATATTTTCGATGGTCTTAGGCGACCCCTGGCAAATCGTCAATTGACCCCCAAGTGGGTCGCGACCCACAGGTTGAGAACCCCTGATCTAAAATGGGTACTTCACTTTTTAATTTTATCGCAAAAAAGAATATCACTAGTTATTTTCTATTATCTTATCTTAACTTATACAAAACAGACGTTACTTTAAAAAAAAATAAGATGATTACGTCCTACGTGTCATGCATCTAGTCATGCATGTTAGCCAATGACTTAAATTCCGCCAAGTCAATGGTTTTCCTGGATGGCTCAGGCAACCCACTTCATGCTCTAATAGCACTACGAAGGAATGGTAATACTTTTTTAAAAAATCAATTAGAGATCCTGCACATTAATTGCTATCAAATTTCTATTTCGCCATTTGCTGTGAATACAGTGTAAATTCATCTAACAATTTGTCCTCTGGCCATGAACAAATAAATATCTATAATAATTTGCACAGTTACACACACACACACACACAAATCTGCACCCTCTGAAAGCCACCGAAAAAAAAAACCTAATAAAGGTATTAATAAAAAAAGAAAAAAGGTATATGGCACCTCTTCTCCATTACTCTATTCCTCTTCTCGCCCTGACACAGCAAAAGGGAGCTAATCAGGCCGAGATGAAGAAAATCTACCAACCGCCCTTTATTGTTGAGCAATATACATGCAAATTGAAGATTGGGCCCTCGTCGACCGCTTCGGAAATGAAAGAGGAAACTGCCGAGAGCTGATCATAATATGTGACCAGATACTGGGGATAGCTTCGCCACAGTGTTTCTCCAATCTCTTTCTTTCTCTCTCTCTCTCTCTTTTTTTCTCTTTGTCGCTAAATTCTGTCTCTCTTTCTCCTTTTTCGTTTACCCTGTTTCTCTCTCTCTCTCAATCTGCCACTCTCTTCTTTGTTTTCATTTCTTTTTCTTTTTGTCTTTCTTTCTTTTTCGTCTCTTTCTTTTATCTATGTATCCCTCCTCTCTCTTTCTGTTATATATATATATTCTCGCTATCTCTGCCTTTTATCTTAAGCGTCTCCTTTCTTGTTCTCTGCCACTAATTCTCCACACTCACTTTCTCCCAGTCTCTCGGTTTCTCTCTACTCTCTTCACTCTCTTCTCTCTCTCTCCACTCTCTTCTCTCTCTCTCCACTCTCTTCTCTCTCTCTCCACTCTCTTCTCTCTCTCTCTCCACTCTCTTCTCTCTCCACTCTCTTCTCTCTCTCTCTCCACTCTCTTCTCTCTTCACTCTCTTCTCTCTCCACTCTCTTCTCCCTCCACTCTCTTCTCTTTCCACTCTCTTCTCTCTCTCTCTCCACTCTCTTCTCTCTCCACTCTCTTCTCTCTCCACTCTCTTCTCTCTCTCTATCCACTCTCTTCTACCCACTCTCTTCTCTCTCTTCTCTATCTCCACTCTCTTCTCTCTCTCTCCACTCTCTTCTCTCTCTCTCCACTCTCTTCTCTCTCCACTCTCTTCTCTCTCTCTCCACTCTCTTCTCTCTCTCCACTCTCTTCTCTCTCCACTCTCTTCTCTCTCCACTCTCTTCTCTCTCTCTCTCCACTCTCTTCTCTCTCCACTCTCTTCTCTCTCTCTCCACTCTCTTCTCTCTCCCCACTCTCTTCTCTCTCTCCACTCTCTTCTCTCTCTCCACTCTCTTCTCTCTCCACTCTCTTCTCTCTCTCCACTCTCTTCTCTCTCCACTCTCTTCTCTCTCTCCACTCTCTTCTCTCTCTCCACTCTCTTCTCTCTCTTCTCTCTCTCCACTCTCTTCTCTCTCTCCACTCTCTTCTCTCTCTCCACTCTCTTCTCTCTCTCCACTCTCTTCTCTCTCTCCACTCTCTTCTCTCTCTCTACTCTCTTCTCTCTTCACTCTCTTCTCTCTCTCCACTCTCTTCTCTCTCTCCACTCTCTTCTCTCTCTTTTTTTCTCTTTCCATCTCCCTCCTTACTACTCCACTATCATGTTCTCTTCTACCATTTTGACAAACAAACTGACATGCACACAAGCTAAACACAACACTTCGCCACCTCCCCTTAGTTTATCCCCTCAGTTTATCCCCTCATTGTATAAAACATCTGAACACTTTCATTTCATAAATAAACACGATACTTCTTGTACATATTCATCATCACCCCCTCCCTTTGCCTCCCCCCCCCCCTTATCTGTCATTTGACCCATTCTGTCTTTTCCTCCCAAGTTCATACTCGTGTGATTAAGGCGACTATTCTACAAGTTCAATATGTTTTCGATGATGCGACGCGGAGTCGGTAAGAAAATAAACAGATGGCAGCATAATTAGGGAGAAAAATGTTCTTTTCCCTCGACCCCGAGGTCTCCGCGGCTGCTGGTACAAACAGTTGTTTTGTAAGTCAAATTCTGCCCTCGTAGACGGGCTCGCATCATTCATTTCTTTTCATGTAGTTCTCGCCTGTCGGTTTATTTAATAAGAGGATCAGAGTGGATACACACACACACAAAAAAAAGAATTAGTCAATATCAGAGAAAGAAAAAAAGAGCTACAGAGAAATGTTTTTGCGGGTGGCGTGTGACTTAAGGAAGTGGACATGCCAAGTGACAGATTCAGGGAATAGTTCAACACTTATATAGAACCTTACTATTGATTACTTTGGAAAGAGTTTGGGTGTCCAACTGACCAACCATTAAAATAGATAAAAAATAAATAAAAACAAGAATTCCGTTCAGTTGGGATCAATAGAAGTGATTCTTGGTGGAGTGGTGCATCGCTTGGCTTCCAAATAGATGTCTTGTGGTTCGGAGTCTGGTATGTTTACATCAGGGGTTGAACTTGCCTCTTACTACTTGACATGTGTTGGGAAACAAACTTAAGTTAGCTTGTCGTCCTTCTGTTTACACGATACCTTCGTAAACTGCTGGCAAAAAAAAAAAAATAAAAAAAATCATCGATTAAATATGTTACAAATAGAATCGATTCCGTGAAGTCTGGAATCCGTGGCGGTGAGTAGGACGCTTAGAACGCTAGTAGAATTTTTTGTTTTACTTCGCAAAGGGAGAAGGTTGATAAAGAAGGGAAGAAGGTTGATAAAGAGATGGTGCTGAGAGGGAGAAGGTTGATAAAGAAAAAGAGAAAAGAAAAAGAGAAGGTTGATAATGTAGATAGGGAGAATGTTGATAAAGAAAAAGAGAAGGTGGATAAAGAAGGAAAGAAGGTTGATAAAGAGATGGTGCCGAGAGGGAGAAGCTTGATAAAGAAAAAGAGAAGGTTGATAACGTGATAATGTAGATAGGGAGAATGTTGATAAAGAAAAAGAGAAGGTGAATAAAGAAGGGAAGAAGGTTGATAAAGAGATGATGCTGAGAGGGAAAAGGTTGATAAAGAGATGATGCTGAGAGGGAAAAGGTTGATAAAGAGATGATGCTGAGAGGGAAAAGGTTGATAAAGAGATGATGATGACGATGTGCAATTCGCAATAACCTTCTATGATAAATTTTTATGGTTTGTTTACGTCTGTCTGTCTGATGTAACTTTGAGATAGGATTGGTGCAGATGAATGGATAAAAGGGAATGAACGGCTGAAACAAGGCGAGAGGGAAGACGAAACAGACTGTTATTATTGTACTGTGAAAGCTAGGATATATTATTTGCATTGACTTATACTTTCATTTATGTTCTCATATAATTCCACACAGTAATTAAAAATCTGTAAATAGTTATCAATAAAAGTCAATTTTGTTTAAATAGGAACATTACGAACGTTAAGATTGGCTTAATCCTAAAAGGGTTACAACCCAGCATAAGCCCCCATCAAAATGAAAGGTGAATTAACTTTCTCTCTCTCTCTCCTCTCTCTGTCTCTGTCTCTCTCTCTCTCTCTCTCTCTCTGTCCTCACTCCTGAACTTCAGCAGTTATTATTTCTTTACATTTCTTCGCCCATGCCACAATGTACCCCCCTCCCATCTTCAAATTTAGCACCCCAACCTCCCACTCCCTTTGTTTCCGCCTCTGCCCTATCTAACACAACGTGTTCGCACGCTCACATAGATACACGCACGCATAAGAGCACGAGCTCGTTCAGCCAATTCTAATTGGAACTAGTCTCTCCTTTCTACTCCCCGCCATATCGCACCCCCCCCCATTCACCCCCCACACCCCCTTCCCAAACTTGCGGTACAAATTGAGAGTTTGCGTGTGAAGGGCGAGATGTGTGCGTTACGTGTGGCTGTGTGTGTGTGTGTGTGCAGGCGTGCATGTTCCCTGCGTGAGCGACACGTAATTACTTTGGGAGCTACTGTGATTTCGGCTTTTGTTATCTCCCTTTTTTTTCTTTCATTATATTTTAAGCGCCCCCCCCCCCCCAGCGCCAATGTCTCTCCCTCAACACACACACACTGTGTTGAGATACTGATCGAAACAAAATAATTGTGCTGGTATCCAATCTTGGCATCCTAGCGCATTGGCTGCCTTTGGGAAGCCTGTGTTCGAACCCTGATCATTAGAAGTTACGATTCGAGGGAAGTTCTTGTATCCCGGCCAGTATTCGAGGGAAGTTCCTGTATCCCGGCCAGTATTCCAGGGAAGTTCCTGTATCCCGGCCAGTATTCGAGGGAAGTTCCTGTATCCCGGCCAGTATTCGAGGGAAGTTTCTGAATCCTGGCCAGTATACGAGGGAAGTTCCTGTATCCCGGCCAGTATTCGAGGGAAGTTTCTGAATCCTGGCCAGTATACGAGGGAAGTTTCTGAATCCTGGCCAATATACGAGGGAAGTTCCTGTTTCCTTGTCAGAATTCGAGGGAAGTTCCCAATATCCCTGCAATGATTCGATGTCTCGGCTCTTATATATATATATAAAGAATAGTAGTCTGTCTTAGTTTCTTACTGCCAATGCAAACAATTACTTGCTTAGCTAAACGAAAACAAATAATATTTAAAAAAAAAACGTAACTGCTGTCGAGTTAATGGTTTTGGGTTTGAGTCCTGTAACATACAGTTTTGTGTTGTTTTTTACACTCATGATAATGTGAGTATCATGTTGGTTAGGGAACGTAAAAGCCATTGATCATTGTGCTGAGAGCATAGCTCCATCGTTGACATAAAGATTTTTAGTTTCCCACAACTTCCAAACTGTTAGTATATATGGAACATCCCCCCCCCCCTCCCCGACACCCCACTTTCCCTTTAGCTTAAGAAAAAAAAACCTTCATGTACGAATTAAAATCAACTAAATTTGTTTCCAAACTATTCGGGCAATGAATCACATTGAGACAAACTCAATTCAAAGTAAAATCAAACAAGTTTATAAAGCAATCACATACTGAGGGGGGAAAAACAGATAATTGAAACTTGCAAATTTAAAAAAAAAAAAGAAGTGAAACTAAAAAAGAAATTAATAGGGCTTGCAAAAAAATTTAATTGATGTCTTAAAAATTATTTTAGCCATGGCCAGGAAAAATTCAATAACGCACTTTTTTGTTTATAATTAGGTAACAGATTTGAAGATAGATGTTAACAAAATAGGTCCGAAAATGCCCTGACTCAAATCGCTGAATATAAGGCGCAGTGGCTGAGTGGTGAAGCGCTTGGCTTTCAAACCGGCGGCTTCGGGTTCGAATCCTGGTAATTTCGGGATCTTTGGGCACCTCTGAGTCCACTCAACTCTAATGGTTGGCATTAGTTGAGGGTCGTTGTGCTGGCCACATGACACCCTTGTTGACCGTAGGCCACAGAAAAGAAAGACCTTTATATCATCAGCCCTATAAGCCACAAGTTCTGAAAGGGTAACCTTTACTATTGTTTTTAATCTATTTCAAGCCCTTCGATCTATAGGGCATATGGTCTGTTTCTAATGCCGACGGTTAACAAGTGTGTCATGATGCCAGCATTACTAATAACAGATTGGGTGGGATTAGGGGCGTCTCGTCACTAATTCTCAAACTTTGGGGGCCATACAAAAATTAAAAAATTTACTAACTTATCTTATCAATACTAAAAAGAAAATGATTACGTCCTACGCGTGTCCCTGGGTCAATCTAGTCTTATCAATAACATTAATTCTGCCAATTCAGAGTTTTCCTTCGCCTACGTGGTTAGCCAGCCATTGCTAACTAGCCCCTCCTGCTAGAAGCTTACTGGCTTAGGCGCCAGTTACTCGCCTTCACCACTTCTCCAGTTAGTGAGATTGGTTCCGACCGAACCCAACATCTGAGCCACACGTGAAGGTCTGGACCGGTTGTCAGAAGCTTTTTTGAGGCATCTGCCATTTGGAAGCATTCCACTTCCGGCTATGACAACATTAACTCTTTATCTCCTAACAGACGATACCAACGCCGATTCCACCACAATGTGGTAAATAATTACGGAGAGAAAGAGTTAAGGAAAAATCAGGAGCAGTGACTCTTAGGCATTTTTGCAGCACACAGTGCCACACACAGGCAGACTGTGCGACGCCGCTGACCCCAAACAGTGTCGGCACTTGCCGTTTCTTTGGATACATCAGCTGCGTGGAGAGGGGGGGGGGAACTGCTGAGCGGATGACATCGTTCCGTCAAATGCTAATGCCCAGGCATTCATCTTATTTCCATGCGATGATCCATGGTCTCTTTGCGAAATAAGTAGGCCATACATGGTTAAGTTCTTATTGAAATGCCGTTTACCAATCAAAAAGCTGAACGGCTTAAAGTTTCGAACACCAATCCGAGCATTTGTCTAGGCTCGAGCTCCAGACCCTCCCTTACACTGTGCCCTCATGTCTTAGTCTTTCGGATATATCTGCATCAATCATACCTGTTTCTATTGTAGACTATAATAGTATGCGATTGTGAGAGAGGATAAACTAGAGACCAACAAAGATTATAAATATATTTTAATCACATGTCAAGTCAAAACAGTGCAGGTCAATTCCAAAGTAAATAAAACAATAGTTTAACATCTATTTGAAAAACAACAACTGGTAAACACAGAATGAAGGTCAGAGTTTGGACTCTACAAACTTCCGATCGGTCCACTTTGTTGTTATAGAAACCAGGGGGGTCCAGACGCAAGTCGTGTTTATTGAACAGTGTCAAAGAGGTCGGTGACCTAGGTCATGGTTTTGAACAAACAGAGGCGGATACATGCTCCTCCCTTTGGACGGAATGGTGTTGGAGGGAGGAGAGGTAATCAACCTGAGGGGATTCTATTATAGGGGGAGGGGGGGGCAGTACCTGGTTGATACTCTGGGTTCTATGATTGTGTCCTAGATTATCTGCCTTTGAGTGGTCAGCTTGGTATATTAGATATTGTTTCTAACACGCCATCGAGTTGGTCACTTCAACAACTCGTGGGCAGAAACAGTGTTAAGTACAACTGTATTAAGTTTTTTTTTGTTTGTTTTTGTTTTGTTTTTGCAAAAATTTCGCCATGCTTTTGTTGGAGACGTGGAAGTCAGTGGGGAAAGTCAGCAATCAATTTGGCTACGTTGACCTGTGTTCATCGAGAGTATCATGTGGCCAGCACCATGACCCGTTATACTCTTCCTAACAAACAGATCTATCTTATCTTATAAAATACAGACGTTACTTCAAAAAAAAAAAAAAGATGATTGCGTCCTACGCTTGTCCCCTGGTCAATCTAGACGTGCATGTTAACCAATGGCTTAAATTCAGTCCTGGCTGACTCAGGCAACCCATTCCATGCTTTAATAGAACTAGGGAAGAAGGGGTATCTGCGGAGACGTCAGATGCCGTATGGAATAAGGAATGTGCCTTTATCTTTGTTTTTTTTTCTGAGTTTTTTTTTATTAGGTTTAGTTTTTGTATTTCAAGATCTCAATGGAATAATTGGACTGTGGGAAGACATAAATACCTGGGAAAAAAAATTGACCATCACAGGAATTCAAGTGTCAATTGTAATTTTTTGGATACGAGTCTCTAGCTATTTCGTGAAATTTTTTATTGATTGTATTTTAATTTAATAAGATAAGATAATTATTGGTCCAAACAAATGGGAAATTCGTTGAATTCTTGACCAAAGCTATGCGCTATTCACTCTCAAGAAGCCATCCGCATTATTGTGTTAAGCCTGTCCGCTCCGTCGACATTACCATTGACCACAAAATGGTGTACCTTCTGTCTCAGATCTAGATTAAGTTCACATTAGTAATCACAGCGTCCGCTTTCTAATATCCCAAGATTTTACATCTATATTTAACGCTTTTCTAAATGTCTCGTGTCATCTTGTCTTCCAGATTGTTCGGCTCGGGTGGTTCCTGCTCAGCGTGCTGTCAACCCATCCCAGCCAGCGAGCTTGTCATGAGGGCGCAGACCAACGTTTACCACCTGAAGGTAGGTTGCAAAGAAGATAGGCTGCTTAGTGGTCATGTTGCAGAGTAGAATGCAAAGTAAATAGGTTGCTTATTGGCTAGCTTGCTAAGTCTGTAGATTTATTGTTTAGTTGCTATGTAGCCATGTTGTTAGTGCCTAGGTTGCTAAGTGGGCATGCTGCTGATTTGGTAGGCTGCTATATGGACAGTGTTACAGCTCTTGCAAGGAAGGTTCTCTCTAACATAAAACAGGAGTTATCGACACAAAATGACCTAATTCTAGAGAGCACCACTAACGAGTCGCGGTGACTTGAGAACACGCGTTATAGTCATTTTATTTTCGGGGAGAGCTCATAATGCAACGGGTCATTTCAAAAGACGACATATAACATAACATATAATATATAACAAGAACATATAACAATATCATAACATATAACAATAACATTTAACAATAACATATAAAATAATAACATATAACAATAATAACATATAACAAGAACATATAACAATAACATAACATATAACACATATAACAATAACATATAACAATACATATAAAACATTTTCCCCCATTAAAACTATTTATCTTTCCTAAGCTTAACATGCGCTGCTTTCATTGTCATTTCTTTCCCTTTATTAAATAAAATCAAAACTGGGATGCTTCTAATTCACCGACAATTCCCAATGTACCTGGTCACCTCTTAGTCTTCAGACCTACTTTTCATTATCTCCTATCTTGTACAGGTAATATTTGTATTTTTAATTGTAGCTTCGGGACTTCTCTCATTTTGAATAATGTCTTCTTTATGTATTTATTTATTTTTTTTTATGTGGGTTGAAGCTGACACTTGACATTAATTTTTTTTTTTCTTTGAATAATTGTGCCAAATCTCATCAAAGATGGCGATCGAGTCCTGGATGGGTGATCTCGCAGGTGAATTGTGTGGCATTCTTTAGGTCTTTTTTGAGTCTCTTCATAGTGATGTTCTACTGCTTTGTGCAGATGTCGCTACAATCTTTAAGCTGCCACTCAATGTCTTTTCTTATGTGAACATACAGTTACCAAAGGCTAAGTAATCGCTCTTGAAGAAAGACATCAGCTTCAAAAAGTTGGTGTTGTCTTTTTACATTTATTTTGCTTATTATATTCTCCAAGTCTCGTGATCTTTTTTTTTTTTCTACTAGAATGGTTAATAATGTTCGTGCAATTTCGGTTGTGCTGACCGTGTCGTTGTGTGCCAACTTTTTTGTTAAACTAATTATGCAAATTAGCGATACCATACTGTATTTCATGTTTGATCAACCTCAATTACCTTTTTTTTTTCATTTTTTCTTCCCCCCTCCCCCAAACCACCATTCCATTTCACTCCTTTCGCCACCCCTGCTGCCCCATTTCATCCCCACTTTTACCCCATAACAGTGCTTTACCTGTTGTACCTGTCACACCCCACTGAACACAGGTGACCGGTACGGCATTGTCCAAGGAAGCCTGGTATGTGAGCAGGATTTTCCCAAAGTCGTCAGAGGATTAACGCCACTGCCCAACCGGACGACACATAAGGTAAACTAGAAATAGATATAGAACAAGGCTACCTTTTTTTTTTTTTAAAAGCTCATGTGAACTCACTGTCTGTCGTCTGGTATATTGAATTTTGGAACCCATTCTCGTTTCAAGCTGAAACTCTGCACAATTATTCACTGTCCCTAAGAAAACATGAATCAATAGAAAAAAAAATAAAAAGAAAGTAAAAGAAATTAGCCAATTAGTTAATTAAATAGTGGCAATTCATTGATTTTGTTTGAAATCGAAAATTGGAAATAAATATTACAACATTGAGAGATGTGGCTGTAAATGTGGTGTTCTTCATTGACAAGCTTTGTTGTTGTTTTTTTGTTATTGTGTATTTTTTTAAATGTTTTACTTGTTGTTGTTTTTTTTTTTTTTGGGGGGGGGGGGTTGTTAGTTTTCTTTTTTTTTTTTTTTTTTGGGGGGGGGGAGAGCTAATAATAATTTAACTTCTTGACCTGAACCCGGCCCTTTCAGACTGTGTGATCTATGGGGCAGATGATGTAAAGCTCATCTGTTTCTGTGACCCACGTTTGTCTAGGGTGTCATGTGACCAGCACAAGGACCAACCGCCTTTACTTTTCCTCAACTTAAGTCAGGTATTCATTAAAGCGCACTAAAAATCCCTAAATACGAAAAAAAAAAAACTGTTTTCACCATGATTCAATCCGAGACCCCTCTGTTCGGAAGCGAAGCTCTTTACTACCCTGCCACCACACCCCATTACCTATAAATTGAATAAGCATTTTCACTTCTGTCCTGATTATCATCTGATTTATGAAGATGTAAAATCACGATTCACCTCATTTGGATTCATTTAAATTCTGTCCTTTAGTTATTTCTTTGTGTCCAATCACTACAGTCATCTAAGATGCACATGATAAAATTGTAATTCAAACATCTGTAGCTGAAGAGATTAGGATCAAATCCAGCCTGTCAAAAAAAAAATGAAACAAAGGCAAGCATGGGGAAATGAAAAGGGGGGGGGGTGATAAGCGGAGGGGCGAGCCAGCCAAGAAAACTCTGCAAAACGCGTTACATTTTTTTCTTCTTCTCTCGTAAATGATTTCGTTTCGTAATTGCGTGAAGATCCCGTTTTTTAATAGCCTCATTTGGCTCGAACAAAGAACGGACAAGCTCTCAGGGCTAATGGAAAACCTTTTCCAACGGACCTTTCTCTCTCTGTCTGTCGGTCTTATTCGTCTCATTTCCATTTGCCTACTCTCTCGCTCTCTTTTTCTTTCTTTCTCTCTCTCTCTCTCTTCCTCGTCCATATACTTTTTGCAAAGCTTATATTAATGCACTCTGTATGTCTGTCTGTCTGGGTTTGAACATGTTTTTTTTCTCCCATTTCCCCTTCTCGGATCAAGTTGAAATTCTGCAAAATTATTCATAGTCTATGACAATACACGAATCAATCCAGGGATTGGCCAATTAATCATTTAGTACTAATTAATTAATTTTGTTTTATATTATCAGAAATGGAGATAAATCCTGTAATTTTGAGATAAAATGGCAGTAATAAGCGGTTCTTTCCCTTTTTTTCTAGTGCTAGTTCTGCTCGTACTATTCGGTATTTGTATGGGATCTCAGCACCCCTCTCTCTCTCTGTCCTTCTCTCTCTCTCACTCTCACTCTCACCCTCTATATTGCTTCAATTTTTGTTATAAAACAGGTTACTCTTGAATCAAAAGCGAGATTGCTATGTCTCGAGCTGCCCTCACGGAAAATTTATTTCTCGGCAGAAGATATCCAATATGCCTTCTACTATCCATTGAGAGAACTGTTCAGAATTTCTCGGGATTTTATGAGTTAAAGGCTTTCAGTCTATCTATCTATCTGTCTATCTATCTATCTATCTATCTATCTGTCCGTCTGTCTGTGTGTTTTTATTTGATAGTCCATCCAAATACCTACATATCCATCTAATTATCTTCTTAGCTGTCTAGAACTCTACTATTATATATACATTTCCTTATTTATGATCTATTTAAAATAATCTTACTGCGTATTGACTAAGTTATATATATATATATCTATACATAATATTAAGAAGAAAAAAAGAAATGCAATAACCCCTGACACATATTCTTCATATCTGGTTACTCTACCTTATTAATCCAGGCTTAATTTATGAGTAGTATCATTTTTACTTAAGTCCTCCCCACCCCTAGATCCCTTTCGCGAACTCCCCCCCCCCCCCGATTAATTTTGACAATGGTGTAATGATTCTGGCATGTCTGCTAGTCTTGAGATTGTAATCGCTTGACACGAGGGTATCGATACACTCTTCAACCCGAGCGCGATGACAACTAATTATCCTCGCTAATTGAAATTCCCTACAACATCTAAGCACTTTATAATTCGGCCACTTTAAAAATGCTTCAGATTCTCTCCCTCCCTCCCCCTTTTTTTACCCCCCCCCTCCCCCTTAGTTAAGACTCCTGTATTTATGTTCCTTTCTCTTCTCTCTCTCTCTCTCTCTCTCTCTTTTCCGAAACTTTCCTTCTTCCAAAAAAAAAAAAATATCCTATTTGGAACGCTTCCATTTTCTCTCTTTTCATTTTCTTCCTAATTAAAGATAAGCTTTCCTTGTCTGCGAGTTCTTTCCCCTTGTATCGTCACATCTATTTTTATGGCTCTATATCCACGCTATACGTCCCAGGTCTTTTTTTTTTTCTTTCCCTCCAATTCAGTTTATGAACAGAAGAGATGGGGGTTCACGTCTGCGTTTTTTTACCATTGGCAACAATGACCTGGGTGCAGTTGTTTAAGGGGGAGAACAAAAGAACTGGCCAGATGCTTGATGAACGTTAGGAAAGTCGGCCAAATATTCTTTTTTTTAACGACTGATTTTTATCCAATATTTGGTCATTTTTTAATTTTCATTTTTACTAACAATGCCTCACTCTCTCTTTCTCTCTCTCTCTTTATTTTTATCAATATGGGGTGTTATCCTTTTTAGTAGAGTAGCAGTGACGCGAAAAGCAATTGAATTACTAGGGCCCTTTTTCTCTACATAAAAAAAAAAATTGACATATGGCGAATTGGCATATCTCAGGGACGCGGAGTGGGGTAAGCGCTATCGGTTTCATTCTCCCTTTCGTTTCTTCCTCCCCCCGTATAACCTCCCCTTCCATCAATGCTCATAGGGGGGGGGGGGGAGGCGTTCCTTCCGCCCTTGTCTTTACTGATTCCTCCCTCCCCCCCCCCCAAAAAAAAAGATGTTGTTGTGGTAGTCTTTGTCAAAATTTTCCATTATTGTGCGATAATTGACGTGGGATTGTGTCATCATGGCGGCAGCACCAGTAGCCTGGGAGTTGGGTGGTGGTGGGGGGGGGGCGGTTTAGATAGAGATTGCGTGCGAGACGACTGATGGAAGAGCATCGTGAAAGAAAGACAGATAAAGAAAAATGTTCTTAATTAACTTCAGAGCTTCCTCAAACACTTAGGGGGGGGGGGGAACGGGACTCAAACGCGCGTGCATCTGCTATTGCCTTAGCGTGCACTTTTTCAAAAGCCACCTCTCGCCCCGAGCAGCTCCACACTTTGCTCTGTCGTCTGCTGCTGTCAATAGTCACCTAGCGTATGTCTACTAGTGGAGCAGTATACTCTCTAAAACAAAATTGTTTTATGAGATTAAGTAGGCGGGGTTAAATGTTTGCCGGTGAATTTTTTACTTTTGTTGGCGCGCTAACCTCCTTGCCTATAGAGGGAGCGTACATGCGACAGTGGAAAGACAAAACTGATTGTCCGCTTGTAAGGATAGCGATCTATCGGCTGTAATCCCTACCAACCATTCTCTTGTCCACTTCCTCTAGTTAATTACATTGTGTAACCTAGCACTGGTAATTAGCAATACTCAATCTATCACTGCCCGGGCGTATCGATCCCGCCCGCCTAGCTGCTGCTTTACTCTCTCTCTCTCTCTCTCTCTCTCTCTCTTCACCTCTTGAGTTAAACTGGGCCATTCTGGGTTAGTGAAGGGAACGATGCGGGCCCCTCTTATGTCCAATTATGTTTAAACACAACATGCGCTCTGTTTTTTTTTTCAAAGGTATCGATACACATTGTTTGAAATGTGGCGCCATCTGCTGGCTTGATATCTCAAAATCACCTTTTTTTTTTATTTTATGGAAATTTCTAAAAGCCGATTTTACGATATGTATATTTTTTTAAAATGCATCTTTGAGAATAAAAAAAAAAGGGAACAGAGGAGAGCGGTAGGATTAAAAGCTTTTACTGTCTAAGGAAAGGGGGGGGGGGAGAGTGAAGAAAAAAAAGTCAATCGGGTTTGTGATTGTATTTAAAATTAGTTTGTAATGAATCAGATAACAGAAAGACGGTCAAACTTAAACATGGCCTGATGGCCTGGCCTGTTCGTGTCTGAAGGCGTGCCCATGTGAAGGGTGAGGTATGGGCGGAACGCTGTTGGGTGTGCGAGAAGCAGAGGATGAAAGGATTCCGGAGCCCCCGTATCACAGAAACATATCCTGTGCCAAGCGTTGAGTATCGTATCAAACAACACGCCCCCCCCCCCCCTTTCGCCATATAAAACACTAGATTGTGATTGCTTAATAATAATGATAATGAAAAGAAAAACTTCAGCAGTATTTGAGCTTGCGACTATTTTGCTGCCCGTTTTTACAAAGCTTATATCAACTCTGTCTGTCCGTCTGTATGTCTAATAAAAAGTTTGTACACGTCATTTCTCCCACATCCAATATCGGATCAAACAAGAATCAATTAAAAAAAAACAAAACAATTAGTTAATTAACTATTGGAAACTAATTATTTTCTTTGTTATCGAACAAGGGAAAGAAATTGTTTTTGACAAATGTGGTGGTATAAGTTGAATT